>NC_142402.1:22140651-22348571 GCF_059441095.1 Idiotropiscis lumnitzeri
CTTTGAAAGTCCCTTTTGCACACTTGTTTGGATTTTTTGCGTGTCGAGCACGGCCAATGCGGAGATGACGGGTGAGGTGTGAAGGTTAGGGGGGAGGGACTGAAGGGGGGGGGGGGGGGTTCAGGGTGACGGGGATGCTCACATCACTGTCCTTCCACAGGCCAGGGATGCAGAAAGATTCCAGAAGGTCACTTCCACACAGGAGCAAGATGCGCAACTCTTCACACCACAGCGGGCGAGGAAGGAAGGAAGGAATGAAGGAAAGACACACCCTCAGTAAAGCAAACATTTTACCGGAGACACACACAGGAAGCGGGCGGACAGCGCCGCTGCCACTCACCGATCTCCTCGTACAACATGGCGGGTCCCAAGTTGGCATTTTCATCTGACGCCGGGAAAATGAAAGTCAGTGACATGCTGTGTGCTGAAGTTGTGCGTCAACTCACCAATGAAGGTCAAGCGTTCCATGTGAGGACGCACGCAGCAAACTTTGGCCAAACTCTCACTCAGCTTCCCCCAAACTTTCACTGCAAGGCACAAATTCCTCCTCATCCTCATGACGTTCACGGGGGCTCAGGCAAACTTACCAGACGTGGGCCTGTGGTTCAAGTTGTTGCGGTTCTGGTAAATGGGCGGAGCCTGTGTGTGTGGCTGACCAATGACGGGAGATGACGACGGCGTGTTGACGTTGGACAAAATGCAGCCCGTCACTCGCTGCCACGACAACGACATCATTTTAGAACAAAAACAAGGACGAGTGTCTGAATTTTGCCACTTGCGACACTTGTTTGAATTTTGGCGTCACGATTGTCAACGCGGTGTGCTCATGTTCTACCGTGGCGCAAAAGCGAGGGAGAATTTCCCCCAAAAAGCGTCACCTTCATCAGGTCTCGGTGATGCTCCAGGACGCTGCAGGTGGTCTGCCAGGTGTCCTGGTAACACTCCCACGGGTCCACCCTGAGGCCACAGGACAGAGAAGACTAGAGAGCAGGCGACGGCGGCGACGGCGGCGTCGCTTGGCATGACCGGACTCACCTGATCCAATCGGACGACTGCACGGCCAGCTGACACATGGTCAGACGATGCCTGCTGGACACCAGGCCCTGACAGACACACAAAGAGCGTGACATCATCGTGGAGGATGTGACATCTTTTGTGCACGTCGAACAAGCGCAACAACAACTCACAGCTTTCCCATACGAGTCGTGCACTGGCGAAATGATCCCGCCGATCACGATGAAACGGCCGCTTTTGTGCAGGTAGTCCCTTGCCTTCTCTGCGTGCGCGTGCACACACACACACACACAAAGAGAAAGTAGGATGCAGTTAGAAACAAACTTAAATCGTGTTTGCAAATAATGTCTTCATGATCTGGCCGGATAAACATTTGAGTACAAAATTCTAGAAGGTCTTCAGTTCAGGCCTGTCCAAATATGCAACATTATTTTTACATCTAATTGTTTTTTTTTATACAAATTCTCTACGAACAATAATTAGAACCTTACTCATTATCATGAGAGCGAGGACAGTTCACATTTTCAATGCTAATTTTCAGAGCTGGGCACTTGACCCTTTTTTGCAGGTCAGTAGAGTTGAGATGATGAGCGAGTTTTTGTAGGCTGCGTCACCACGCGAGTGGGGTTGGGGCTGCACGTATGTGGCGTACGTTTTTCTCAAGGCCTGCCCTGCCTGCCTGCTTGCTTCACGGAAACAAGTCCACACGACGCGAAGGCTACGTTTCAGAACCGGACTGACGGACAGCGCCGAGCCCGACCGAATCAAACAAAAACCTCGACAGCGGCGTGCGTCGTTTATTTGATTTATTTTTTTGCGCCACCAACCCCCCATGGTGACGTCACAACGCGCTATACCCACAAAAGCCCTTACCGAACATATGGATGTGACCCTTGGTGATGGGATTGAAGCTGCCGCACGACAGCAGGATCACGTGACTTTTGCCGGTTTCTGGCATGGTCGCTTCTGCTCGTGGTCCTGGTTCTGACTCTGTGTTGTGTAGTGGCGGCAGACGACGCAGCGCGAGAGGCGAGGTCGTCCAGTCTGCGGCAGGATGCTTGTGGAAGTGACGTTACTGTTTTGACAGCCACGCTGGTCACGTGAACAAGAGGGAGGGCGCGTGAATGTTGTCAAAAAGTTGCTTTTCATTTCGAAGCATTCCTGGAAGAAATGAATGCTGGGTTGTGGAATATTCTTGAATGAAAAGGTTACGCCAATGTGTACTGAAAACAAATTGGAGCGATGTTTACTTGAAAATAACTTTTCCGAGTACATTTTAGAAGGAGATTTTTTCTTGCTTCGGCCTAGTTTATTAAAAAAACAAGCGTCAATTTCCAATTCTATTGTACTCTCTTGATTGATTGGTATTTTCAACTAAGCAAATGACATACGAGCTTTAACTTGCATCTCAAGCATTTTTTTCTCTTCTCATACATGGTCACAAGGGTTCGACTGCAGAACCTTCTGGTCAATAGAGCTCTCCATCACCTGAGCCATTCCACTTCTGCTGTGTGTTTTTACATCGCTGGGGTCAGGCGGTCGCTCCTCGTATCTCCAAAACCACTCGACACCCCAAAACGGCAGCGCATGGCCAAAGAGAGTGCAAGCCATTTTCAACACTTAAGATGAAGCAATCGTTTCAACCAATAAAGCCCACGTGTGACCAGCATAGTAGTCTATGGATGGACATTTAAAAAAAACTAAACACGGAATAAAAACATTCCAAAACTATACTAACCCTGCCCCAAAATAAGAGAAGGTTGACGTGTGAATGATGTAAATGATGCTAACACATTTTTGTTTCACACATTGCATCTTTATTATCGTTTTTTTTCGTTCAGTCATTTCGGTCTGGCCGTTCTTTTGTGCTGAGCCGAACGCTTCCGATAAGTGCCGAAATTGCCCATCTCGGTCGGGAAGCAACAACATGGCGGCGGCGTTCGATGCGCCGCGGGTGAGCACTTCGTCACCTAAATCAAACAAATAAAAAAAAAATAAATAAATTAAAAAAAAAATTCGTCACCAAAAACGCTCGTCATCTTTGTCTAAAATAAGACGAATAGGTTGACGTGTGAGAGGTTTTAATCACGCGAAACGATCAAAGTGTCAAACGAAAGACACCTCATTATGCAACGCATTGTATTCTCTTGTTGAGCGTGTTTGTCGTTTCGGTCTGATTCTCATTGCCGAGTGTTTCCGGAAAGTGCCGAAGCTGGCCGTCTGTAACCCCCCCTCCCCCACGCCCCTCCCTCCCGCATGCAGGCAGGCTGACAGGAAGCAACAATATGGCGGTGGCGTTCGCGCAGTTAGCCCGTGAGCTCGTTGTAGCGTGAACGCGGGCGAGCCGTCACGATGAGCCTCTGCGCGCACTTTTTACGGTAGGTCGTGCTCGCGGCCTGTCATGTCGACACACGCAACACGACGAGCCGCAACAAGTGACCTTTGAAGGCGATACTCGCTCAAGTATTTTCGTGGCGTGCTAAAGCTAAAGCTAACGGCGCCTAGTTAGCTTCCAACATCAACAAACAACCAATGTCTTCACACTCCGCCGATAAAGTCACCATTCCACATATCGCTGCATGGCGCCTTTAAACGTCATCTGCATTTCAACTTGAGCAGCTTTATCAAAGTGAGTCGTCACTTGTCCATGTTGCTTCCTCCCTTTAGCTTTTTGCTAACATTGGCGTTTTACAAGGTTGTGTGCCTTATCAATAATATTGACAGCTTGTAGTTGTTGTGGCGGCGACGCGACTTGACGTGACGCAGTGCGCTCACTGCTTGACATTTTGGCGTCACGACGACGTTTGTATGACGTTGGTCGCCGACGTCATTGGAGGATGAAGTGTGTCGTTCTCTAACCAGCTGCTCTCTGTTGTGTTGGCAAGCAGACAGGCAGAGGCCCTGAAGGCGGACATGACAGGTGAGCACCTCAGTAATAGACAACAAAACGTCATGTCGCACACAAACTAGCACTTTGACTTCATTTGGTCTGAAAGGTTCATGACGTCATGTTGTGTTTCCAGGGGGACAAATTGTCTTATCTCATTTTCTCATGATGTATGAATGGAAATAGGAATTTATATGACAACAAGTCACACACGGTTATCAAGTTGATGACTTGTAATGCTGACTGAAATGTGATTACCATGGTAACAGAACACACTGCGCTAGGACGAACGATTGTCATTATTATCACAATCAAATATCCATCCATCCATTATCCGAGCCGCTCTCACAAGGGTTGCATCCGTGTCAATACGATGAGATCATTAACATAACATGAGGAAAAGTTCGTGACTTGGTGTGAAAACCCAACTTGTTACCATGGCAACAGAACACACTGTACTTGCTTGAATGTTTTTAAATGCGACTTTAATCACACGATTGTGATAATTCTGTTTAAGAGAGTTAAGAATGTGAAATTTGCCAATCGTCATGTTTGTGACTTTTAATGTAGAAATATGCCGTTACCGTGGGAACAAGAGCCCTATTCAACAATAAATAATGATTTTTCATTGTCAAATGCAATTACGAATGAGGAAAGTTAGTGTGAGAATATGAAGTAATGAATGTTGCACTTTTATTTATCATGCACATGACTTTGTCTAGCGACACGGTGGCCGACTGGTTAGCACTATGGCCTCACAATGCAGAAGTCGAGGGTTCGATTCCGGCTCCGGCCTTCCTCTGTGGAGTTTGCATGTTCTCCCCCCGTGCCTGCATGGGTTTCCTCCGGGTACTCCGGTTTCCTCCCACATCCCAAAAACATGCACGGCAGGCCGATGGGTCACTCGAAATTGCCCCTCGGTATGAGCGTGAGCGAGGATGGTTGTTCGTCTCTGAATGCCCTGCGATTGGCCGGCAGCCAGTTCAGGGTGTCCCCCGCCCACTGGCCGAAGATAGCTGGGATAGGCTTCGGCGCCCCCCGCGACCCGCGTGAGGAGGAGCGGTACAGATAATGGTTGGATGGATAATATGGATTAAAAACACGAAGAAGCCAACATTCCTCATTCTGTGTGCTGGAGTCAGAGGCCCCAGTGTGATGTTAGTTTGGTGCCACAATTTCAAGCATCTAAAGCTACGTTCGCACTGCAAGTCGTGATGACCAATTCAGATCTTTTATCAAATTTGATATTTGTTACAAAATCAAATGTGCACCAATCATGACGTCAAGTGCCGTGCATAAAAAAACAAAAAAACATTGAAATTCTCTCAGCCGACTAAACACATTTTGTTGATAAAGACATTTATTTAATCTTCCAGCTGAATGGTCGATTTGACATTTAACTTTCAATTTATAATTAAGTTTATTTAAAAATAAAGAAGTCACGGTTTCATAATCATCCGTATGACTTGGTGTGGAAGTTTGTCGTTGCCACAGTAACTGCCCCTTCACTCTCTTCTGGACAAATATGAATCGCCACACGTGTGTTTGCACATCGCAGACTCCAAGCTGGCGGCGGCCGAGGCGTGGACGTCCCGCCAGGCCCTGCAGGACTTGTACCAGAAGATGCTGGTCACAGACCTGGAGTACGCCTTGGACAAGAAGGCGGAGCAGGACCTGTAAGCGGCCGCCGCTCGCCTCGCCTCGCCTCGGACACTCGTGACCGCCGCCAACTTGAGTGTCGTCTGGTCCTCCTTGCAGGTGGAATCACGCTTTCAAGAACCAGATCACCACCTTGCAGAGCCAGGCCAAGAACCGGGCCAACCCCAACCGCAGCGAGGTCCAGGCCAGCCTGTCCTTGTTCCTGGAGGCCGCCAGCGGCTTCTACACTCAGGTGAGTTGCTGTTCAGACAACTAGCAAGCGACAACATTGAGAAATGGCAATGTGAGAGGATTTGCGAGGAATGCCCAATGGGCTTGGCAACTTGTGGACTGAGCCTTAAAATGTCTTTGTGGGGAAGGCGTGAATGACGTTGACAGCCGTTTACCGAATGGACTGTGACTTTTGTTTGAATCGTGTCCAGTGGCCCCTCATTTGCGGTGGATAGCGCTGGTCCACACTTACGCGGTTTATTTGTCCACTGTACTTTGATATTCTGTATGAACGGCGCCTCCCCCGCATGCTGGCCGTGTGTAGTTGTTACAGGAACTTTGCAGCGTCTTTAACGTTGACCTGCCGTGTCGCGTCAAGTCTTCGCGGCTGGGCATCATCAGCAACGGACAGAACTGTAGCGGCGGCGGCGGCGGCGGCATCGTGACACCGCAGCCCAGCTCGTGCTCGTACATCTGCCAGCACTGCCTGGTACACTTGGGCGACATTGGTGAGGAAGAGCGGCGACTCAGGCCCGCTGCCGACCAAGATGACGTCTGACCTTCTCTCATCTTTTGCTGCTTTCAGCACGCTACCGCAACCAGACCAGCCAGGCCGAGTCATACTACCGGCACGCCGCCCAGCTGGTCCCGTCCAACGGTGAGTTGGCGGCCATGTTGCGTACAAATACAGAAGACAACTTGCTCCCATTTTTCCCATCCATATTCTGCGACGGAGTCTCGAAGCAGCCGCAGACCACCGTCAAGCTACTGGCAACCCGCAGAAGGACTATCAAAGATGCAAACTTTTTTTTTTTTGAAGCCATATTCTTTATCTTTATTATTTTGAATTATGTTATTGTTGTGTTTTTTCAAGTGCTGGACAAATCAATTAGAATTGATTCGGCGGCCATTTTAAAAGCAAGGGCGGCCAACGTTAGCGTTTGATGTCATTTCCATCGCTCGCTTTTGAAGTCGACCTCTCACTTTTCACAGCGAAGGCAGACCGGCGTTAGCTTCCAAAGCGGGAATCCGGCATTGGCGCCGACGTTCAAAGTAATGCAAAGTGTCGTGTGTTTCAGGTCAGCCGTACAACCAGCTGGCCATCCTGGCGTCGTCCAAAGGAGACCACTTGACCACCATCTTCTACTACTGCCGCAGCATCGCCGTCAAGTTCCCCTTCCCCGCCGCCTCCACCAACCTGCAGAAGGCCTTGTCCAAAGCTCTCGAGAGGTAAGTGGCGCTTTGGCGGCTCTGACATCACATTGCTGAACTTTGCTTTCCTTTTCCTAGCCAAGCGAGATGACCTGAAATAATTGGCGCAAAGCTTGTTGAAATTGTAAAAATATTTCGCCAATGTTCCTGATTGCAAACGCTCGGCCAGGAGTTGCCGCCATTCAATTGTTCCATAAGCATTCAATTCAACTCTGAACGCGGTCAAAAGTGCACTTCATTCATAATTAAAAGAACTTTTTTTTTTTTTTGCCAAAGTACAATAATTTAATAATTGGACCTGGGTTAAAAGTTAAACAAAAGTCCGTAAGGTTACAGAAAGGTGGTAGACTTTCCCAAGACGATGAAGTTGACGTCACAAGTGAACGTTTTGCGATTGTTGCGCTTGCGACATTTGCGGGTCCGCTATCAAACACAGACGACACGTTTGCGCAGCCGCGAGGAGTCGAGAGCCAAGTGGAGCGTGTCCGACTTTGTCAAGGCCTTCATCAAGTTCCACGGACACGTGCACCTGAGCAAAGGTGTGGAGCAGCTGGATGCTCTGAGGGAACGTCTGGAGAAGCAATTCCAGGTAGGTGGCGTCACGCCCCGCCCATTCTTCTACCCGTGCACGCTGACGTGTGTGCGTGCGTGCGTGCGTGCAGAGGCTGATCCTGCAGAAGGCCTTCAGCTCGCAGCAGCTGGTCCACATGACGGTCATCAACCTGTTTGAGCTGCATCACCTGCGAGAACTGGCGGCCGACGGCCAGCAGACGCTCAGCTGGTTCCACCTCCTGGCGCTTTTCAGTAAGAAGTCGCCCCACTTTCAAAGTGCCCAAATCTGGCAAGCCACCCGTGGAAGGTCCATGGCCTTGACTTGTCTCGCCAGTGTCCTTCCTGGGACTGATGTGCAGCCGAGTTCTGCTCAACAAGAACCGCGACGACGAGGACGAGGTCGTCGGGGAGTGTCCTCTGCCGGCCATCAAAGTTTCTCTGGACTGGCTGCGCCTGAAGCCCGGCGTGTTCCACGAAGCCGCCGTGGATCAGAAGCAGCAGTAAGTCGGCGCTCGCGGGTCTGCCTCTACGCCGACCGCCGGCGCTTACTTCCTCCTCTCACTTGTGGCCCTTCAGCGTCTGGCCCTGGCTGGTCTCCATCCTCAACAGCTTCCAGCCCAAAGAGCAGCACGTGGCCGCGTCCTCAGGTACTCGTTCCGTCTGACTCGCCAATCGTTCGGGCTCGGCGCACGTTTGCTGTCGGACGCAAGCGGACCGCTGATTGGGCGCTGCCCTCTGCTCAAGGAACCAATCGGAGGGGGCGGTGGGCGGGACGATCTGCTTTGTTTGGGGGGCTGCTGACTT
The DNA here is from genome assembly GCF_059441095.1 of Idiotropiscis lumnitzeri. Lineage (NCBI taxonomy): Eukaryota > Metazoa > Chordata > Actinopteri > Syngnathiformes > Syngnathidae > Idiotropiscis > Idiotropiscis lumnitzeri. The sequence continues at coordinate 22,148,990 of NC_142402.1, forward strand.
TCTCCCACTGGACTCTTTTGAGCTTTGCACGGAGAACAATCCGCTTGCGCGACTTTGGTGGAATGTTGTCTTTTGTCTTCAGTGACGCCGCTGCCGGAGGAGTTTGAGCTTCAAGGCTTCCTGGCTCTGCGGCCGGCGCTCAGGTAGCATTTTCCTTCGCACGAGCAAGAGTCACGCTTGCCTGCTTTGTGACCGCTCGACTCTTTCAGGTCGGTGGACTTTACCAAAGGTCACCAGGGCGTTCCGGTGGACCGCGACGTGCTTTTGCTGCGCACGCGTCACCAGCGACTGGTCGCGCTGGGAAAGTGGATCGCCGACAATCAGCCGGGGTGAGGCGCCAAAAATCGAGGCTGAAATCTTTTGGACTTGCTCGGCCAAATGTTGATCAAACCTACCTCAAGTTTAATTCTGGGCCACTTAAAAAAAAAAAAACAACAACCGCTGTACAAAGGATTGCACATAAAACAATCACATGTCAAAGTAAAGAGAAAAGAATTAGAAAACTCGAAATAAAAGCAGTGGACACATTCCATCCGTAACCCCGCCCCTTTCCCGCAGGCTCATCCAATGTCGCGCCGGTGAGGACGGCCTGCTCCTCTTCCTCACCGACATTCCCGAGCAGGCCATCGAGGAGCCGGCGGAGCAGGAGCCGTGCGTGCTGCAGGAGGCGTCCAACGGCGAGGGCGCCAACGCCGGCCTCAAGTCGGTGCTGTCGGCAGGAAAAGCGGCCAACTCGTGGGCGGACGGCGCCGAGCGGCCCGTTGTCACCTTCAAGGAGAACATCAAGCCGCGCGAGCAGAGCCGCGAGCCCGCCGCGGCTCATCAGAAGGACGGCAGCAAGGAGAGGCGGGACTTAGCCAAAGGAAACGGGCCGGCGGCGCTGACGGCGGGCAAAAGCGAGCTGAAGCGAGACGGCAAGAGGAAGTGCGAGACCAAGAAAGTCGCTCAGGAGAAAGTTCCCGAAACTGGAAAACAGGTCAAGTCAAGAAGCTGCAGCTTCAAACACTTCAACTCGCCGTCGTTTTCAGCCTCGTTCTGTCTTCTTCTTCTTCTTGTCCTCCTTTTTCCCTCCTCCTTCAGCTTCTTGTTCTTGTCCTTTTCCTCATTTTTTTGTCTTGTTCCTCTCCTCCATTTTCTTTTTTTTTTCTTCCCCTCCTCTTCTGCTCAGGCTCACGCATCGCTTCCTTCTCCCTCTTCTTCGTGGCCGCATCACTCTCGTCTTCCTCCTTCCAGGTAAAATCTCAAACGGAACAGAGGAAGACTCCGGTTTCGGAGGCCATGAAGACTCCGGCGACTCAAACGCAAGCAGCCACGTGCTCTTCCCAGTTCATCCCAATCCATCATCCCGGAGCCTTTCCTCCTCTGCCTAGTCGCCCCGGTACGGAAGGAAACACGCACACACGAAAGCCCAAGCGCATGACTTGTGAGTGCTCGTGTTGCATTTCTCAGGCTTCCCGCCATCCGCCTTCGTCATCCCGCCGCCGGTGGCATTTCCGGGCCTGCAAGTGAATCCGGGTTTCGCCTTCTCAGCGGGTGTGCCGGTGCCGGGCCCCTTCCTTCAGGCGGCCTCGCAGGCGCCCGGCGGGGGCAAGCAGTCCCACATCCCGTACAGTCAGCAGAGGCCGTCGGGGCCCGGCCAGCAGCAGCCCCCCGCCCACTCGCAGCTGCAGGTCACGTCGCCCAGCAAGCCCGTCCAGCAGGTCGCAATGGCCAAGAGTCCGCCTCACCTGCAGCAGGTCAGTTGCGCTCCGCTTGGAGCCACCGCGATGCCGTGACCCACGGAGCTGCTGCTTTATGACCACTAGCAATTGTTACGCAACAGGTCCTGGCGGTTTTTGTTTTTTTTTCAGTCGAGCCAAGCTCAGCCTACTAGCGGTTGTACCGATTCATTTATTTTCCGAAATACTCGCGTTTAGTGATTTTGCTTTTTGCATCCACCTCAACTGTTCTGATCGAGCAGCTTTAAGACGCAAAGTGGCGCAAAAAGAAGACAACAATGAACAAAGGCACGTCTTACAAGAACTGTTCTGGAACGGATCCAAAAAAGCGAAACACGGCATTCGGGTTTGTAGACTCGGACGGCCATTTTGCCGCTCGCTCTCCACTACGGGCTCAGGTCCGCACCGATCATGGCTTGCCGGTTTTCTGAGTTTGGTCATGTGCCAATGGCAAACTGAGCCGTGACTTTTGTTCACTGAGCAACTGTGACGTCATTTTCAGTCCACAGCAAGTGGCAGTACACGCCAAAATGGCTGACCTCAGAGAGAAATAAAACAAACGGTGGATTTTGATGCAAAGTCCACTGGGAGCCGCCTCCAGATTTTATTTTTTTTTCATCTTCCAGATGCGTATCCCCCGCCAACATTGCTGGAACATGAAAGTTGGGGCATTTCATTTCTACGTTTGCACGTTTTTTTGGACTAGCTCGTCATGCTGCTTGACGGATTTGTTTTTGTGTTTGTGAGGCGTTTGCGCAGGACACGCAGCTGTGGAGTCCGAGTCAGCCGACGCTGCAGAAGCTTCCGCCGTCCGTTCAGATGTCGCTGAAGCCGCAAACCTTCTACCTGACGCCGCAGGAAGCCGTCAAAGTGTACGAACAGCAGATGGCGCCGCCGCCGCCCGCCTGCTCTGTGGACAAAAAGTTGAAGTTCCCGCCCTACTGGGATGCGTCGTCCTTCAGGATGCCCGATGACAGGATGAAGCGGCCCCCGCCTGCCGAGCAGGATGCCGCCGCCGCCGCCGGGCCCAGAGGAACCCCCTTTGAGGTGATCCCCAGCGCTGGCTTAGACTTGAACAATTGCTTTTGGGGCCCAGGTTCTGATTTCTAAGTCTTGTTTTGGTTTTCAAAAGCGGGTTTTGGCTTTCTTGGCTGTCTTTCGCTTTCAAAGTTGCCGTTGATCATTTCCTCAAATTCAAATCGGACCGCGATGAAGTCGAATTCATTTTTCAAATCGCTTGTGGAAAATAAGCATGTATATCTCCATTTTGATACACAAAAGCAAGTGGAACATAAATCTCTTTCTCTTTTATTTTTCTTGCATCGTCTCTATTTCTCTTCAATTCAATGTTTTTCAGTTTTACTCAAATGCGGGCGATGAAAAATGGAGTGATGAGTGAACATTGGTTCTATATTTTTATTTTGAATGAAAATAGTTCAGCCCCAGCCTGGGCTCCAGTTCCAGCTCGGGATTAGGTCTGGGCTCCAGCGCGTATGTGAATCTTGCTGACTTCCTGTGCCTGTGGCTGTTCTGCGCCCTTTCTTTCTCCCGCTTTTCTCCTCCCGCCGCTCAGAGGACCTCGCGCTCGCCTCTTCTTCCTCCCGACCTGTTGAAATCTCTGGCCGCCCGTGTGGAGGATGAGGACGAGCTGCTCTTTTCTAAGCCTCCCGATTTCTTCCAAGCTCTGTCCGCTCCTCTTAGCTCGCTTCCCGGACCCAACATGTTTGTACGTAGTCCCGTTGCCGTTGTTGTGCCGTTGTCATCCCTCGTTTCCACGTTCTTCCGGCTCCAAAGCCTCCGCCGCTGCGTCGTGCCGCCGTCATTCTTCATCGTGTCTCCTCCTTCCTCTTCTTCCTCTTTCCCAGCTGCCCAATCACAGCAGACAGACAAACGGTGGCCCGGAGGCTCTCGGCCAGTCATCATCTTCCCTCTTGGCCACGCAGGTTAGCCCCGCCTCCCACCTCGTCGTCATCTCACGCAGCAAGTCACAAACGGCAATCGCTACCTTGCGAGTACCACCAGCAGCAGTGCGATTTTGTCTTGGAACATCGAGACGTTCGTCTTCAAGAAAAAAAAGTCGAAATATATTTTCAATGATTTAGATAAAAAGACTTTTTCCCCTAATAATTCTGATTTGCTAAAATATTTCTTTCTTTTATTTTTTTTTTAAAAAAAAACCTTTTTTTTTCTTTCTTTTATTTTTTTTGCATGCACGTCAGGAGTACAACCAAAACAGCATCTTCAGTCAAGCGTACGGGAAGAACGTGGCGTCGAGCTCCAAGTGTGACGCTCCCATGATGCAGCAGGAGACGTCGCTGTACTCTCTTTTTGAGTGGACGCCGTGGTCGCCCTCGCTGCCGGCCAGCTCAGGTGTGTAGCGCACGCGAGCGCGCGCGCACGCACGTGCATGCGCGTCACCGGCTGCTCTCTCATTGGCAGATCACTCCACCCCGGCCAGCCAATCCCCTCACTCGTCCAACCCCAGCAGCCTGCCGTCCTCCCCGCCCACCCACACCCACAATCATGCGACGGCCGCCGCACCTTTCTCCAACTTCGGGCCCATCGGCACGCCGGACAGTCGCGAGCGCCGAGCGCTCGACCGCTGGAGACCTGACAAAACAGGTGCGCTCAAAAATTGGAAGGACCAAAAAACATTTGTGACATGATCTGCCAACAAAACATTTTGACTCGGTAAAAGTCTCGGGCTGGGCAATAATTCAATCTCAATATGTATTTATGGGCCGCGGCGGACGCCTCCAAACACAACGAAGAACTCTTGACGTACATGCGCAGAACTCCAGCGTGGCGTTTAGTTCAAATAACCAGTCGACTTTAGTGATAAGATGATCTTGTTCACCGGTTCCCCGTCTCGGCCATATTTGCGCCAGACCCTCGGCATCGCGCTCGAGTCCCAATCGGGCAAGTCAAATACGAACTTGCTCAACGGTCGCGCTTGCACTGCCAGAGAGGAGCTGACGACATTTTGGGAAGGAAGGCTCACGGAGGAACATCGACAAAAAAAGTCTTTGTTTTGATCGGTGTAAGAACAAATCAATCATCAATATTCACCGAAATGAAATTCTTAGATTGTCAACCATTTTGCAAACTTTTAAAAACTTCTTTCCTTTGACTTTTTCATTGAAGACTTCCCCTTGACCGAAATAAGTTTTTGCTTTTGCGTGCGGTTCAGGTGGCGCCAGCGGCTTCGGCTTGGACTACCTGCCGGCCGCCGCTTCGGACGCCGGCTGGCACCAAGCCCCGCCCGGCGGAAGCTCATGGACCAATCAGGAGTCTCCGATGGAAGAGTCGTCCTCCAGCGTGCTGCTGGACAGCTTCAAGGTAGCGAAAGCGCCGTTGGAAAATTGGGAGCCAATCCAAGTTGACCTCTGCAGCTCTTCAAAGTTTATGAGCACAAAAATAATGCAACTAGGAGAGGAAATGTTTTTGTTTTTTTTTTATTTTGGTGCGCTTTGTCGCAACCTTTGATTTTCATTGTTAGCATAGCAAGAAAGCGACGACGTAATTCTCGAACACTGGGCTGAAATTCTTTTGCACGGGCCCAGATTGGGCGGCGGCTCTCTGGACTCTATCGCATGGCCTTTTATTTTAAATTCCAGCTCGGTAGCTTCTCAAGCCGCAACAAGTGATTTTGCAAGATCACGTCTCGGATTTGCCATTGGAAGTTCTTACAAACGTGTTCCTTTGCTAGTGTTGACGCACTCGTTTTAGAGCAGCAAATGCGTGTGCGTGTCTCGCCGCGTTATTTGATTCTTTGCGTTTTTGCAGTCGATCTGGTCGAGCTCGATGATGCAACCTGGCCCGTCGGCGCTGGAGCAACTTCTGCAGCAGCAGAAACAGAAACAACAGCGAGGACACGGCGCCATGAACCCGCCGCACTGACCGCCCGCACGATGACATCATCGACATCATGGCTGCCACACGTTGACGAACACCAGCAACCATTGGTGGACGCTGGGGGCTTGGGGAGGCACGAGCCCCTCCCCTTCCCAAAAACAAAACACCAGGCTGAGACGCCAATCGGACGAGGCCGCCTCCGCCGAAGGGGGAGCGGGTCCATGCCGACGACGGCGTTGCGGCACCGCGCGCATGTCACCATCGCTAACTAAACACACACACACACACACACACATTGAAGAAAAGCACACATGCGCACACCTGAGTGGACAGGCAGGGCTGGTGTGTCCTCGCCGGACATCCTCCAAGTCCACAGGAGGCTTTTTGTTGGCCTTTTTGCATCTTTGGCAAGTACGAGGGCGGGCGAGGACCTTGCAGTGGTCGGGTGATATGAAGATTTCGTTCCTTGCTGATGAAGACGACGACGACGTCTCAAAAATGTAAATGCACGCACAAAACGTGGCAAGGCCGGCGTACCAGATGTACAAAACAAAAACGGTGTCGTTTGTGATTTGTCCTTAGCCATCTTTTAGCGAGAGCGCTGCTGTCATAATCCCGCTCGCTAGTTTAGCCCGTGTTCTATTTTCTTCCTCGCCCGGACAGAAACTTTTTAACAAAGTGTCACTTTTTAAGCTACTCGGCGATGGAAAGATGTTGAACAAAAAGTTGTCTGCGTTTTAAATGTAAGCATCATCGAGGAAAGCGATGTCACATGACGGCCTGCCTGAAGCTCCGCCGCCTCCTCCGTTGCACGGGCGTTGAGGAAACGCTGATGAAGGTGGCCATCGCCAATATTTCGCCGCAACATTAACGACACGTATTATAATTGCGTGAGAAGACAAAAGTGATGACGATCATGAGCAGCAAATGCTCACTTGTCTCATCTTTTCTTTCTTTTTGTGTCCTTGCTGCCAATAAATAGGAAATCGCTCATGATAAATGCGCAGTCCCTGTCTGTGTGTGTGCGCGCGCGTGCGTGTGGTGGGGGGGCATTTGTATGGAAAATTGTACATTCATCATACAGAGTCAATCCAATACACTACTTGTCTTATAAAGACTTTATAACACTAAATGCAAATCGTATTCAGCCAATATTGAATCCATGACGACGATATTGAATGTTGCAACTGCTCAACTTGAACTTTTGCAAGCCGTTTGAAAAAAGACGGAGAAAGTTGAGGAATGCTCAAGGACGACGTTTGCCGAGCTGGCAGCTGCCACGATTGGCTCGAAAAGGAGCTTCCCTGAATTGCTCACTCATTCACACGCAAAGATGGGGCAAGGTGAAGAAGGACAAATTTGGGGGTTGAGACGGACGGAGAAAAGCAACGTGAGAAAATCCAGTCGGGCGCCAAATTCCAACTGGACCATTTCTGGACAATGAGCAGCAACGTGGCCGAACTCATCCAAGACGGACGGACGGACGGCTGCAAAGTGTTCCCATTTGCCCGCATGTGTGACGCTATGGGGCGGTGTGAAAAACGTGCACGTGTGTGAAGACACCATGCATGCTGAAAGCCATGGACGAACACATGCTGCCACACCTGTCTCCCTTCCAAAACGTGTGCACGGACGGATGAGAGGCAGAAATGGCTTTGTGTTCTCACTTCCCAAACGTTGCTCAACGAAAAAAACGTGTTGCGGCCGTCCCATTCAAAGTTCAAGATTATTTGCTAAAAAACAACACAGATTTATTATGATTCAATTTCTGGTTGAACCCATGCACATTGAAAATGATGATTTTTGTTTTCCAAAGTCAAAGCACTTCTTATTTCGAAGAGGAAAAAAAGGATACTGTGTCTGCTTTCAGATGGGGGAGGAGTGCAGAAATATGGTCAAATGTTGCTGACAGTTTTAGATTCTCTGAACAACTTGACGTCAACCGGGTCTTAATTGAGCCATTTTTTTAAAAGATAAAGATAAAGATGTCCTTTATTAGTCCCACAATGGGGAAATTTGAGGTGTTACAGGAGCAAAGATTTTGATCGTTGTCAGTGAATTTGACGAAGGGTCATTGTTGGTTAACGGTTGATTTGTAGCATCTCTTCTGGAACAACAACAGTCAAAGTGGTGATCCATTCATTTATTTTTTATTATAATAAATGAATTTTGCTTTGGAATAGTGCGCGTGTCTCACGTGATGGAAGCGGTGTCATCATGTCCGGTCCATGGCTTCAAGTTCCGCCTTTAGCAGCTAAGCGGAAGTGACGCACGACACGCCTTGTGGCTTGTTTGGTGACACGATCCAAGATGTTCCCGCCGCTGGCGTGCGCGCTGCTGCTTGTCGTCGTGCTCGTGCTCGCTGTCATCAGACGGAGCCGTCGGAAGAGGTCAGTGGCGCCAAACGACGTCCGCGTGCTCGTGACTTTTGCTGTTTTGTTTTTTTTTCTTTTCTAAACTTTTGACGTTGTCCTCAGTTTGCTTGCTTGCTTGACGTCATACGAGCAAACTTTGATGTTGCAATCGATTCCGGCGTGAATCATTGATCAAGTGATAAGAAGCGTGATCGTCCAAGTTTTGAGTGTTGGGCGAAAACAGGAAGAAATCACTTGCATTGGAAAAGAATACACAATATTATTGTTTGATTAAAGTGATAAGTTACATTTTTTAAGAGCACAAAATATGATGAATAAGAAATTGTTACAGTGATTCACTGAATTGCACGCATGTTTTTATTTTCGATTCATAAATCTTTCCATGACGTGACACCAAGTAATTATTCATGGACATAATTGTCCTCCCCCGACCAACCACCCCCTGAACTCCTCCTGCCCCCATGACGCCACCGCAATTCTTACGGCAGAGGTTTATTTAAAGATCGTTACCTGGATAATTTAAGATAAAGATGTCCTTTATTAGTCCCACAATGGGGAAATTTGAGGTGTTACAGCAGCAAAGATGTAGATCACACAGAGTCAGCGGCGTTATTGTATAACATTAGCAGCAGACATTCATAAAAAGCAGGCAAATATACACACATTTAATATTCAAATGGGTTTACCTTATTATCTTCTTCGTCTCCTCCTCCTTCTTCTTTCTTCTTCTCCACGAACGTGCCCAAAGCGAGTAAGTACACACAGTTGATGTTAAAGAGATTCTGCTATTGCCCCCCCCCTTTGTAATTGGTATGCCCCAGTAGCAGGCGGGAGGCGCGAGTTCTGTGGTGATGCCTGAATAAGGAAATACATATATCATTTTTTTCTCCTTTATCCGCGTGAATGATTCCGCTTCGGGTGGACACGCAACGATCACATGCGGTTTTCATGGAAAAGGACGACAAATGGCCGCCAACATGTTTTGCCGCTGACGCATCACATGCCGCCTAACAGGAATTGTCTTTGCATGTGTGTGTGTGTGTGTCAGTCGTCCGGGCGAACCTCCGCTGATTAACGGCTGGATTCCATTCCTGGGAAAAGCTTTGGAGTTCAGGAAAGATGCTCAGAAGTTCCTGGAGGAGCAGCAGAAGAACTTTGGAGATGTTTTCACCGTTCACATGGCAGGTTAGTCTTGCTGGCTGGCTCCAATTTGGGATCTGAGGGAGCCGTCTCACCGATGGTGCCCTCAGAATGTCAACTCGTACTGTGTGCGTGTGTGTGTGCGTGCGGCAGGTCGCTACATGACCTTCGTCATGAACCCGCTGATGTACCCGGCCATCATCAAAGAAGGCCGGCGGCTGGACTTCCACGAGTTCAGCGGGCGGGCGGCGCCGGCGGCTTTCGGCTACCCGCCCGTCACCGAGCGGACCTTTCCGGGCCTGGCCGAGCAGATCGGGCGCGCCTTCCGCCTCCTCCACGGGGAGCAGCTGTCGGCGCTGACGCAGAGCATGATGGAAAACCTCATGACGCTCTTCCGGCAGGACCACCTGCAGCCAGACGGCGCTTGGCGCGCCCGCGGCTTGTACGACTTTTGCCTGGACGTCACGTTGGAGGCCACCTTCCTGAGCTTGTACGGCCGTCCGTCCGACGGCGGGCGGCACGCCGAGGCGGCGCGGCTCAAGGCCCGCTTCGTCCGCTTTGACGACGCCTTCCCGCTGCTCATCTCTCGGGTTCCCGTCTGGCTGCTCAGCGGCGTCGGCGCCGTCCGCCAGAAGCTGATCGACGACTTGGAGCCGTCCAGGATGTCCGGCTGGGCCGGCGTCTCGCAGTTCATCCGGCGCCGCGCTCAACTCTTGGAGCGCCAGCCCGTCTTGGGTGACGCCGACAAAGCGGGTCAGTACAACTTCCCAAATGAATTATTTTTTTTTGGAGGGGGCGGGGGGGGGGGGGACGGTTCATGTAATGACGATTTTGTATTCTGGCATATTCACGGGATTAATAACATACTACTAAAAATGTTCCAAATGGGCGCCATGCGACGTTAGCGCCGGCGGTCCGCCGAGCATGACGAAAGGTGAGCGTTGACTTTGCGTGGCCTTTCAGCGCACCACTTGGCCATGCTGTGGGCGGCGGTGGCCAACACGGCGCCGGCCACCTTCTGGACGGCGTACCACCTCTTGAAGCATCCGACGGCACTGCGCGCCGTCCGCCGGGAGGTCCGAGGCGTGCTGGAGCGCAGCGGACACGAGTTCAGCGTCGATGGCGACTTGGCGCTGACCGCACGGCAGCTGGACGACATGGTTCTTCTGGGTAGGAAACTCGCCGTCTCCCGTTTGGGCCGCGCGCTCGCCTGACTTGCGGCGGCTCCTCAGAAAGCGCCGTCCACGAGAGCCTGCGCCTGTCCTCGGCGTCCATCAACATCCGCGTCGCTCAGGAGGACCTGACCCTGCGTCTGGATGCCGAGCGCGCCGTGGCGGTGAGGAGAGGCGACATGGTGGCGTTGTACCCGCGGAGCGTGCACATGGACGGCGCCATCTACGACCAGCCGCAGGTAGCGCTCGCCGGCGCCGGCACGACCGCTTTGCTATTTAGTGAATTTTTTATTTTCAGACGTTTTGCTTCGACCGCTTCGTCCGCCGGACGGAATTCTTCAAGGACGGTCAAAAGCTTCGCCACTACCTGATGCCATTCGGCTCGGGCGCGTCCATCTGTCCCGGACGTTTCTTCGCCGTCAACGAGATCAAACAGTTTGTGTGTCTGCTGCTGCTCTACTTCGACTTGCGGCTGGACGCGGGGCAGCCCGACGCGCGGCCCGACGCCGGCCGCGCGTGCCTCGGCATCCCGCGGCCCGCCAGCGACGTGCGCTTCCAATACCGCCTGCGCAGCAGCGCGTCTTTGTGAAAACATCTTAATCGGAAATGCTCGCTCACTTTTTGGGGATTCTGTCGCTAGCTAGCCGAGGTCGACTGCTCGATTCTCAACGGATGCCTGAAAGCTTGATGGACAACTGTGGAACTTTTTTTTCCCGCCAGATGTGGTCGAAGGTCTAATCTCTTTGAAAAAGTTTCTTTTTTAAATTCCACCTGCGTGACAACACGTGACGGCACGCTCTTAACGGGATTCAAGAAAGGCCAAGCGTGACGTGGGCCGTCGTGTGGCGCTCGCCAATCAAGTGGACCGATGAGCGGAGGTCCTGTTTTCACTCGACATTCTCGTTCAACCTTGGATGAGCGCTGCCGGAGCGCCACGCTAAGCTAACACCGTGATAGCAGCGTCGCGGCTCTAGCTTGAGCGCTTCGTTGCCTTTGCTCCGGTGCCGACGCTTTGCGGGTGTAACCCTTCTTCCTTTCCTTTGAGCTTGTGCGGCTCGTCCGTCCGAGGCGGCCGCATCTTCCCGTCAACCTTTTCTCTCCAAGTCGATGTTGCGCAACCTTCTCTTGTCTCCTCTCGTTCGTTTTCCGCTTGTTCTTTGCTAACCTCCCTTCTTGTCTGCACTTTCTGGGTCTCCTTCTCATACCACAAAACGTCCCACGTCGTCTCTCAGCTCACTCGGGTCTTGGTCTTTTGGAAGCCCACCGAGCGGCCGTCTCACCTCATCTTCTCATCTGAGAAGTCTTAATCGTCCTCCTTGAATGTCGGCATGAAAACGAAGCAGCGATCTGCACGTCTAGCCTGAAAGTCCAACCATGGGCAAATGGATTGGACCAGCTTTGGAGCCGATGGCGGGACACGCTCGCCTTGCTCGTGCGTGGCCTTCGGCTCACGTAGCGCAAGTGAAGGCTTGCTTCGATGAGTTGGCGAAAAGAATTCCGTCCTCCTTTCTTTTGTTCTACTTTCTACGTTGTATCTCTTGCAGAAAGTAGCAATCTTCTCCACAAATTGGCGTCAAACGTGGCTTGAGGGCATCTGAATGGGATTGGGTGAGCAAGTCTGGGGCCGGGGCTCCTGCAACTGAGGACGACGAGGCGAGCATACAAATAATCGAAATGGAGAAAAAAAAGGACCGGACAGCATTTCAACTCGTGTTACGTCTGCAAACTGTAATTAAACAAACTTGTTAGCTTGAGTTCTTTTTGGAGAATTGACCAGGAACGCGTTTGTGGTCTTGTCGGCTCCGATTGGCGCAATTTGTGCTGTCGTTAATCTGCAGCAGGTGGCCTCATGTTAGCTTTCATCAACAGTTGGCCACTGTTTGCAGTTAAGATGTCCATTTTTCTTGACCCCCCCCCCCACACACAAGCGCGACAGCACTTTAGTATTTTGCTGTTTAAGTGTGCAGTTTTGTTTGTTTGTTTGATATTCACTTCGGGACTAATTACACTTTCATTTGCTTAAATTAGTTTTGTTTTATTGGTATCATGAATTTCTGTTCCTTTTAATAAAACATCTACATAAAGGTTGTCATTCACTGTAAATAAAGTGTACTATTTTGCCACTGTTCGAGCTTTAGTTCAATATATGTGAATATTATTTAACCGGACCAATTCCATATTAACAATTTAATTCAAGATTAGAAAAGGGGATCCCCACCCCCACCCGCGTTTCAATTGTTTTGAGACCACTGAAGTTATTTCTTACTCCCTAATTGCCATACAAATATTTAGTGCTGTCATATTTCTTTTATTTAGGAATGATTGGCATCAACGTATTGGCGATATTCGATGACAGATTTTCAAACGTTTATTTCGAAAAGGGGATTGTGGTGACGTCAGCGGATGTTCGTGTGCACTGTGGAACGTGTGCAGAGTTATTTAAAAAAAAAAAAAAGAACGTGTGCAGAGTTCCAATCCAAGCAAAGATGGCGGCGGCACGGGATCGAGTGGTTCGTTTGCTGATGCAGCTCGAGCGCGCCGCGTAAGTCGGTACCCAACTCGAACGGAACAACGCGAGTGTGCGACGCGAACGACGTATGACGTGTACAACGCCACTTTTCTGTCCACCTTTGACGTCATGTGACCCCTGCGTCACCTCATGGAGAAAACAAGAATATTAAATCGAAATCGTTTAAAGCGCGCGTGTGTCCACTGTCTCCATGGAAACGAGCGGCTAAGCTTGACAACTATTTTGAACATTTAGCGTTTAGGATTTTTTGGCATGTCATTTTTAGCTAATGATTGATGGATGTCTCCATGGCAACACGCAAGTCGTCACTATGTGTGTGTTTGTGACGCGCGCAGGTGCAGGTGTCCTGCTCACTCCAACACTTTCCACCAAGGTAAGCATGATTATGGATCATGGTTAGTGATTGTTTTTCTCACATTGTGATCATAAAATCAATAAATGTTCTTAATTGGTCATCTATAACAAGAGAATTGCATCCTGTTCCTTGCTGTTTTCCTGCTGCAACACACCTGATTGAAATGATCAGGATTACTGATTATCTGATCAGTTGGAAATCAGGCAGGACAGCGAACCTCGAGGAACACGATTGAAGATCCCTGATCTCCAACGTGTGCCACAAGAGTATTTTTTTTCAAACCACATGATTGATTTCTGATATGATGGTTTGCTTATAAAAAACTACAAAACAAAATAAAAACAAGCATATTAGGGGGCGTTGCACCCCAAAAGCGTCCGTCCGGCCCAAATTTCAAAGCACAGTTCGAAAAGTGAAGGATTGCGATTGCTTTTCTGCGCTGTCGCTGATGCGTTTGTGTGCAGCGGTGCCACGTGGCCAGCGCGAGACGGACTACGCCTTCGAGGTAACCCAAATTGATTCGGTGTAATAGCCTCCCCAACAGAAACAAAAAGCCAAAAGTCACTCATCATCTTGTCGTCTTGTCATGGCAACGTCGAAGATGGCCAGCTCCAACATCCGATACGGGGAAGGAGTCAGCAGGGAGATCGGCATGGTAACCGGCGCTGCATGCTCTTCATTTTTAAAATAGTTTTTTTTTTCCTGCATGCTCTTCATCATCCTCATCGTCACCAACACATTGGGCAATCCTTGCAGGTGAAGCCGCCAAAGTGCAAAGGCCGCACATTGGCTCTTTGCTGACATCTTGTGTTCAAAACAGACATTGCAGACGTTAACGGGTTTGCACATTCTGCACTAAGTGGAAGCGGCTTGCTTGTTTGTCGGATGAAAGATGTTGTTTGCATCCATCCAAACAACTTGCTACATACAATCGCTCGTTTGAGGAGCTATCTCAGTCCGCTGCGTTCAAACGTTGACGTTTGCGCTGCAGGACCTGCAGAACCTGCGCGCTCGGAACGTGTGCGTGATGACCGACCGCAACTTGTCCCGCCTGCCGCCCGTCACGGCAGTGCTGCAGTCGCTGACCAAGAGTGGCGTGCCGTACGAAGTGTACCAGGACGTTCGCGTGGAGCCCACTGACGGCAGGTGAGAAGGTGGTGGGGGGGCGGTGCTTCGCTCTCATTGCTCACCTCGCTGCTGTTCTTTCTCAGCTTCAAAGACGCCATCGTCTTCGCCAAGAAGGGCGCCTTTGACGCGTTTGTGGCGGTGGGCGGGGGCTCTGTGATTGACACGTGCAAGGCGGCCAATCTGTACTCGTGTCACCCCGATGCCGACTTCCTGGACTTTGTCAACGCTCCCATTGGCAAAGGGAAGCCGGTCACCAGCCCCTTGAAGCCGCTCATTGCAGGTAAGTGGCAATGATGAACTGTTGCCGTGGTGAAGTTGCGCTGTCGCCGTTTCCACTTTTAAGCCCACCCTCACCTCATCCCCCACCAGTGCCGACGACCGCCGGCACCGGCAGCGAGACGACGGGCGTGGCGATCTTTGACTACGAGCCCCTGAAGGCCAAAACAGGTTGCCCCGCCCACCAATGACCCTCGAAAGTCATTTCATTCATTTGCAGCCGTTCGCCTCAATTTGCGTTTTTGTGCGTTGAGGCATCGCCAGCCGAGCCCTGCGGCCCACCCTGGGCGTGGTGGACCCCCTGCACACGCTGAGCATGCCCAGCAGGGTCGCCGCCAACAGCGGCTTCGACGTCCTCTGGTGAGCGCTCGCCCTCTGACGGCCACTGAGGAGCGCGCGCTCTGACCGCGCTGTCCTTTGTCGCAGCCACGCCCTCGAGTCGTACACCGCCTTGCCGTACCACCGGCGCGCCCCCTGCCCCCCCGACCCTCTCAGCAGGCCCGCCTACCAGGGCAGCAACCCCATCAGTGACGTGTGGGCGCGGCACGCCCTCGGACAGGTGGCCAAGTACATGAAACGGTAAAACGAGATAAACGCGAGTGTCTGCGTTGCCCTCTTGAACTTTGCGTGCTTGGCGGCAGGGCGGTCAGCGACCCCGAGGACGTGGAAGCTCGCTCCAGCATGCACCTGGCCAGCGTGTTCGCCGGCATCGGCTTCGGGAACGCCGGCGTCCATCTTTGGTGAGTGGCGTGCGTTTGCTTAGAGCGCCTCGTTGTGGTGCAGTCAGCCAATGTCCTGTCCTTTTCAGTCACGGAATGTCCTATCCCATCGCTGGGAACGTCAAGTCGCACAAAGCTGACGGCTACAACGTCGATCACCCCCTGGTGGTGAGTACGAAGAGGAACATGCACCAATTGCACTCCCGGATGTTTTACGTGTGCCTGCGCGCGTCTTGTCAGCCTCACGGCCTGTCGGTGGTTCTGACGGCGCCGGCCGTGTTCAGCTTCACGGCTCCAGCGTGTCCGGAGCGCCACCTAGAGGCGGCGCAAATCCTCGGTACGCGTGAATCGAGCGCTCTGTGTCCGAATCAGAATCCTCGGTGACCAATTTGGACGTCTGCGTGTCGTCTCAAGGTGCAGACGTCCGCGGTGCCAAGCGAGCCGACGCCGGCGCCGTGCTGGCCGACACGTTGCGTCACTTCCTGTTTGAGCTGAAGGTGGAGGACGGCCTCAATGCTGTCGGATATCGCAAGGACGACGTGGCCGCGCTCGTCCAAGGGACCATCCCGCAGGTAGCGGCCGCGTCTGGCTTGGTCTACCGCCTTGACTCCTTTTCACTTCTCCTGTCCACCGTTGATGACAAACATTTGAACATGTTTTTAGGAGCGCGTGACCAAACTTTGCCCCCGCGAGCACAGCGAGGACGACTTGACGCGTCTGTTTGAGGCCTCCATGAAGCTCTACTGACGCCGACGACAAAGCCCCTTGAACGCGTGGCCGGCTGCAAACGCGGCCAAGGGAACGCATATGAATAAGTCAGCAGTCTTCTTTTTGTTGGGGGGCGGCGGGGGGTCTTTTTATTAAGAAATATTTGATACAAAACAAGGTTTGACTTTGTCATCAAATCTTTAAGTGCACTTTGAAGTGAAATGAGACAAAGGGCGGAATAATTTGCGACAAACGTATTTTGTCATCAATCAGCAAGTATCATTTTCCAAATCTTTTCATTGTCAGCGGGAGATGAAAATTGCATTAAAATGTTCCAATCAACAACAAATAAATCCGTCAAATCGTTCTGAGGTTCGTGAATCAAAACTCTCGGTCAAATCGCTTTGTCGTGAAAAGTCGCCTTTGTGGCTCAATAAAATGTTAAAAAGAAGTGCAGCTTCATTTGAAATCAATTTCAAGTTAAAAGTTCTGATGTCAATTGTTTGTTTTCATGTTGCAAGGAGATTAAAATCAATCAAGTTCAGATGTTCCTGCCCAAGAAATCAAATAAAAGACGCAATGAACATTCCACATTTCCTTTCCAAATCAAAGCGTCCTTCCGTACAAGTACATTGAAAATATTTACACGTCCTACTTCTTCACATCTTTCAATGCAGATGGCAAAAGTTCGAAAAGATGCCAAGAAACGAAGCTTCATGTGGATTCGCAGGCTCCGCCTACTGCATTTCTCTGCAAATGAGAGCAAAAAGAATCGTCAAAGCATTTCGAAATCAACCTTCTTGATTTCAGAACAAAGTCGCAGTAGAATAGATCACAGCGCCCCCTAGTGTGCAGGCATTCACACCACACTTTTTGCTTTCATCGGTCCTCGTGTCAAACTAAAGTCCCGGTTGTCATGGAGACAGCCCTTTTCATGTCGTCGCAGCAAGCGAGCATTTTTTGTAATCATTTGGAGGTCCGATTTTCTTTCTGTCGCCGAGTTGTCACTTGACAGCGAAAGGCCGAACTTGCCCTCCTCAAACTGCTTTTGCAGCGATGCAACACAAGCCGCCGTCAGGCGAAAAGGCTCAAAAAGCATCACAGTGTCAAGTTTCCTCAGATTGGAACGCGGCCAAGTTGAATTCAATGTGGCGGTGGCACCCGTCGCTCCATCTTGCCGTCGTGGATCGAGGACCAACTCTGCTTTCTACACGGGTCCCGAAGGTGACATTTTCGGGGCGCCGCTCCATAACTGAGAAATGGCCTCAAGTTTGTCCGGAACGAAACGAATACGACTCAACACGTGTATGAGCAGTGCATTAATGAGCAAATCTTGCGGTCGCACGTGTACAAGTAGATGGGGGGGAAAAATGCAAATTGGACGTGTCAAATTTTGGGGGCAAAATGCAGACAATCGTCAAGACCAATCGAGTCGCTGCCGCGATGCGTCTAACGGGTGTCCGACGCACCTGCGAGGTTCCGCCCTTTTCGTGTTTTGTTGACACCGGCGCCGTTTACCTCGAAGGGTTCGCTTTTGATTCTCAGCGTTTCGGCCACGTCGCCATCCACGGGCTGCAGGCACCACCACACTTCCTGTCCCACCAGCGGGAAGCACAAGAGCTCGCCGTCGTCCGCCGCCGCCGCCGCGCGGCCCTGCGAGGCTCGAGGCGCCCCCGCCTGATGCGCGCCGCCCAGCACGCTTTCTTCCTCAAAGCAAGTCTCCACGCCGCCGAGACTCAACAGCTGGATGCAAATCAAGTCCCGGTTAATCGCTCGCTCGGTTTCCGGCGCCGCCAATGACGATGGTTCACCTCGGAGCGAGACAACATGGCGGCTCGGTCCTTGTGCTCGGCGCTGTGGGAGGGGCTCCACTCGCTCAGCATGTTGAGAATCTCGTTGCTCATTGGATGATCCTGAAAGGCAAACGCATCACGTGACTCGGGCGGCTTCAACGCGACCACGAGCGCTCATCGCCATTTACAAACTCTCGGGTATTTAGTTCAGTCAAGTTGACCCGTGTTATTGGGAACTGGAATATTTTTGATTTTCTAAGCAGGCGGCACGGTGGCCGACTGGTTAGCACGATGGCCTCGCAGCGCAGAGGTCGTGGGTTTGATTCCGGCTCTGTGGCGTTTGCATGTTCTCCCCGTGTCTGTGTGGCTTTTCTGCGGGTACTCCGGTTTCCTCCCACATTCCAAAAACACATGCGGCAGGTTGATCACTCTAAATTGCCCCCAGGTGTGTTTGTGACTGCGGACGGTTGCTCGTCTCTGTGTGCCCTGCGATTGGGTGGCAACCAGTTCAGGGTGTTAGCCCCGCCTACTGCCCGAAGACAGCTGGGATCGGCACCGGCACGCCCGCGACCCTCGTGAGGAGAAGCGGCTCGGATAATGGGTGGCTTTTCCAAGTTGCTGCTTTGCCTTTTTGTTTTCTTTACTTTAAGTTCCTCCTGCCTCGCTTCTCTGCATCTGTGCCCTCCTCAACCTAAAGCTGACAGGTCGCCCCTCCAGGCTCAAACACGTTTGGACTCGGGCCATGCCACCCGCACACGACACGACACGCGTACAAACCAACCGATCAACAAATGACGTCCGGAGCGTTGGGACATCTTCCGCGTTTGTGAGGCAAGCGAATGCGCCGCGGTTAAGCGCTCACCTCCGAGCGAGACAAGATGGCCGCTCGCTCCTTGTGCTCGCCGCTGTGGGCGGGGCTCCAGTCTGTCAGCATGTTGAGAATCTCGCTGCTCATCAGGTGTTCCTGAAGCGCAAACGTGACATCATCGCGAGCACTTGGCCAGGCCTCGTTCCGTGTGTGAGGCGTGCGTACCTTGGCCACCGCGTCGGCCTTGAAGGTCACCTGTCCGGCGGAGGACGAGGAGGAGGAGGAGGCGGCGGCGGAGGTGGAGTCAGAGGAGCTGGACGACGACGAGCTGGACGAGGTGGTGCGGTGCGCGTCCGAGTCGGGATGCCGCCGGAGGATCTGCCGAGGGCCTTCCTTCTGCACCTTCCTCTTCAGGGTGGAGTTCCAGCGGTTCTTGATGGCGTTGTCGGGCCTGAGGAGACACACGCGGCGGGTGGATGACGGCGGGACACGGCAGGTGGCGGCGGCGGGACGCGGCGCGCCACCTACCTGCCGGGCAGCAGCTTGGAAATGTTGGCCCAGCGGTTGCCCAGCACGCGCTGCGCCTGGCAGATGATGCGGTCCTCCTCGGGCGTCCAGCGGCTCTTGATGACTTTCGGGTTGAGGTGGTTGAGCCAGCGCTCGCGGCACTGCTTGCCGTTGCGGCTGCGCATGTGCTTGGCGATCAGCGACCAGTGCTTCTTGCCGAACTTGCGCACCAACTCCACCACCTGCCACACGTCAGCGTCACGGGCCGCGCCGCACCGCGCCGCGCCGGCCGCCGAGCGCACACTCACCCGCTCGTCCTCCTCCAGCGTCCACGGGCCTTTCACCGGCTCCACGCACTTCCCCTGCGCCCAGTCGGCCACCGAGCCCTCGCCCTGACCACGTCCAAGTTTGCGTTATTACCGCCGTTCGGATCGTGGCGCCAATGCCGAAGAGCTCATCCGGAACATGCGGTGGCTTGAAAAAGTCTACACACCCCCCTGCCCGTGACCCCAAAAAATGGGCTGTGTGGACTTTTTTGATTCACAAAGGAGGCAAATTTTTTTTTTCTCAATTACTTGGCACACAAGTGGCAGATTTCTTGGATGGCAGAATGAGCCACCGTTAAAGTGTCGGGTGGCCGCTTTTGAAGCTCGTGTCCACCGGCACGCCTTGCGGGTGCCTCTGGTGAGTTCAAGCCAAAGAAGTCCAAGTTTGCTGCCTCACTTTTGACATTGCGTCACGCTTCCTTTTGGCGATCTACTGGAGCGACTGTCGATTTTTTTTTTTTTTTTAAACTTTCCAAATGAAGAGCTTGGACGCATTTTCCAATCATTTCAATTCCCTTTTTTTTTTTTCCTCCTCAGTCCCGCCATCAACATTTGAGCCGTTTCAACTCCTTCACCCGCATTTTGGTTACGCGTGAGCTCTCCGGCGTTCGCGCTTGCCAGTCGACCTTTTCATCATTGCGAAGAAAACCAGCGAGCGAACTTGCCTCCTCCTCTTTCAGCCATTCCGACTTGACTTGCGTCACTCGGGAAAATCGTCCGCGTTCATCTTTAGCCGGCGAGCAGCAGCAACATCGCTTGGCGCTGGCGCACGGCAACACGACGCCACACGAGACAACAGTACACAACACAAGGCAGCGCAACACGTGACGGAGCATGCCGCCGATCGGTTGTCATATGTGAGGCGCAGTGATGCCCAACCGCTGCCGTCAGCCGCGCTGTGGCAAATTCCACTCAGTTGATTTTGAATTGCACGACAGTCAGGCAAAACGATGGAATGCTCTTCCAAAAGATGCCTCAACTTTTTGTTGCTGTTCACGCGATAATAATGGCAACATGTCCAATGTACCGCAAAAGCCGTTTGACGACAACTTGGTTTCGGTGTACATTTTGTTTTGGCGCCATCTCAAATGTAAAAATGCGCGCTTGGTTTAACAAAGGTTGGGAAGCACTTGTGCGAGAGGCGTGTGCGAGAGGTCTGACCCGGATCTGTGGCTTCGGCCGCTCATGGTGTGGCTCGCGGCAATGATCCGAGCAGGCCTGCCTGCCAAGCACATCAAAAGACAAACGCGCCGAAACATCAGACATCAACATGAGAATGGCGCTCACTCATGACGCCTGTCAAGATGATCCTCTGATTGTCATTTGCCAATCTTGTGGTGGCATCTTGGCGCCAAACGCTCCACTTGTGCTCACTTTTTGTTGACGAGGAGCTTCATTTAGTCATCAGCAACCGGTCCCAAAACATTTTTTGGCTTGCCTGCGAATGGCACAAGATGATGCAAAGCATGGCCTGGCTAAATGAAGCTCCTCCCCTTGCCTCAACAGAGTTGCAATATGACCTTCCGATTTAGACAGGTCGGCAATTGGATCAAAATAAAGTTTAATAAGAAAATATATCAACATTTGTCATTACTGTCACATGAACTTGGCACTAAACTAAGAAAGTGCATACATGAACTAAAAGTGTGTTAATAACAACCAGATCAAGATGAAGATGAAGGATGAAAGAAGATGACAAAAAAGTTGAATCCTGTGAAAGTGCCTAAAGTTCTTAAAAAAAATTTTTTTTAAAAAAGCCTCGCGTCGTCGATTGCCGCGAGGAAGTGACGTAAGCATGTTTGATGACGGAACTCACCTGAAAGTTCAAAAGGTCGTGTGGCTAAGCTAAGTTAAGCTAGTCGAAGTTTTGCGCAAAATATCTAAGCTCCGCCTCGGTTAGTCGCTGCAAGCGAGCGCAGTGGCATCACGCCGGGTGAAAGCGGCGCAAATAGCGCAAAAAGTGCAACTGACGTCGTTCGTCGTCGTCGTCGTCGTCGTCGCCGTCGCCGCCGCCGCCGCCGAGCGTCGCCGAGTGTCCAACGGCTGGCCTCCAACCGCCGCCCGATCAAAGAGCCGCTCACCTATTGGCCGCCATCGCTGCTGACGTCACTCTTTATTTGTCACCTTGGCTTTGTGACGACATTGCTGAGGGGGAGGGTTTTTTTTTTGTTTTTTTTTCCTGTTTATTTGGTTTTTCATCTCTAAACGATGTAGCAATAGGAAATTGTCAGCCAATACGAAGCAGTCACTTCATTAGGAACACCATAATCACGACATCCAAAAGCAAATCATCTTAAGTTCATGTCCATTTTTTGACAGGACATCATCGGGTTGTATTACGTTGTATTTGAAGAATTGCGTTGTCCATTGGCTTTGGTTTTCGCCATCGTTACTCCCTCCCGAGGCCACGGCAACCGTTGCCTCCGTGTTGTCCATTTAAACCCATTCAAATGGACGACATTTCCAAAGCGTATGTTGTAAGCATTGTTACGTTGATGGAAACATGTATGTGGTCACCGTTGAAAATGGCCACCGTCGTGGACGTCATCCACATTTGAAACGGAAAGCCTACCGACGGGGAATTGGTCTTTTCTTGGCCCGTGCGCTCGTCTAAGCTCGTGTGACCACATGAGGGGATCGAGGCTTCCGACAAATGTCTCATAGTACATCGTCTTATGTGTGTTACACATCTTTTATGTTACACCCGTGTTACATTGCGTCATGTACGTGGTACATACATGTCATATATCCTACAATACTTGTGCCACTTTATGTGACATGCCTAATGGGTAACTGTTGTCACGTCCTAGCTCACATGTCTTATGCATGTGACATAAGTGCTCGTTTACATGTGTTACATTACATTGTGTCATACAAAGTGCATCTTATGTGTTGCATGTCCCGTTTGTAACATGCATGCTAGTCTTACATGTTACATGATGTGGTTGATCTGAGATGAGATAAGATAAGAAAACGCCACTTCAGCCAACTCCTGCGGGGGCATTTGTTCTCAGGCAACCAGGAGTCATTCAGCACAATGTCCCCAGCGTGTCCTGGCTCGTCCCCCCCGGTGGCACAAACACGTCCAGCTCCACGTGTCCACGCACCCGGAGGTCGCTTCTGGACCGTCAAGGTCGCCACACCGGTCGCCGCCAAGGCCATTGTGCACCTGTGACCCCTTTGCTCCTCCTACAGGTGGTGAGTCCATGAAAGGCGTTTGTTTGAAAACCTCTCATTGAATAGACATCAAAGCTTGACATTTTTGATTTGGGATTCATTTAAGAGATTTCAAATAATAATCTGCCACGATTAATAACAGCCAGGGCGCCAGGATTTTTATCTCTCCTGGCACTAAAGGGGGCTTGACTGATACTTAGTGGGGC
Organism: Idiotropiscis lumnitzeri; assembly: GCF_059441095.1. Taxonomy (NCBI): domain Eukaryota; kingdom Metazoa; phylum Chordata; class Actinopteri; order Syngnathiformes; family Syngnathidae; genus Idiotropiscis; species Idiotropiscis lumnitzeri. The sequence goes on from NC_142402.1 coordinate 22,171,783, forward strand.
TGTTAAAATAATGAATGAATGTATTTTAGAATATCAAATAAAAAGCTGGAGGGCCTTTGTAGCTGGCGCTAGTATTGCTATCAATCGGTTGCCATGACAACTACAATGTGCAATGTTTGTTTGCGTTTGTGATTGTATGAATGTGTATTTGTTTCCAGATGAACCTAGATATGTATGGTTTTCTGTTCAGTATTGGTCGAATTATTATTTGGAATGTTTTGTGGGTTATTGCTTCCGGTTTGGGGTCGCGTATGCCGGATGGCGCGGAGAGTTGGTCAGACGGAGAAAGAGAGAGAGTGACGAAGAATTGTATCGTATGGTGGACTTATATTTGATCATCCACTACTGGTTTACAAAGGCGCTCACAGTATGTTATTTTCTTTATTGATTGAATGTTTGTGTCAAACAGATTATTGCAAATATGTATTCATATTTCGAATGTTCTTTTTAGTTTTCACGGTGTTCCATAATGGATGCGCAATAAAACGATTGTGGACATCAGTACGAAGCGCGGTTCTTGACCGGAGTAGATACAGGCTGAACTGGTGCTGCACAGATTTCCGGCGGGCTTTTACGACCCCCTCGCTGCACCCCGGGGAGCGCCAGCTCTATGTTAGATTAGGCCTCTTCATAATTAGATCGGTGACTTGAGCGAGGCCGCTGTGCTGCTGGGACTTTTGCCAGGCTAGAAGGAAAGGTCATAGCGCACACAGCGGCCAAGCTCAACTCACCAATCTAATTATTATTAAGAGGCCAACATGATAAAAAAATAAAAAAATAAACATTGGAGATCATTTTTTAAATGTGTACATATGGATTTACTATGTTTCTCATTGATATAAAGCTTGATGTTTTCTTTTCAATGGATTCCAAATTGGTGTTGTCTTGCACAGTATTTCGTTTTCAAGCTCTTTCTACATTCAAACTAAAACAAATGAGTTACATTTTGAGGTTCAGTTTGAGAGTTTGCCTCAACTATTACTATTATTATTGTTAATGTTATTATCGGTTCCTTTCGAATTGACAAAGACTTTCCGTTTTCAGATTTCACTCAGTTCGGCGTCGAGCGGTTTCAGTTTCCGACGTCGCCGTGACGTCACGGTCCCGCTCGGATGTGGGCGGGGCGTAGGGCATGGACGCGACGACGTCACGCTCCATGTTTGTGCCGCCGCCGCTCGTGTTAGCTGCCGGCTAAAGTGGCACCAAGTGGACCCTTTCGATCCGGACCTGTGGTGGCGAGTTGTGAGGGAAGCTCGGCGGGAGGAGCCCGCAGCTGCTGCCCGCTCACTCGCTCGCTCGCTCGCCTGCGAGCTTAGCTTGCCGCGGATACTTTGGGTGAGTGGCGACGAGCCTTCGAATTGGCGGGCCGCCTTAGCCTCGCGGGTAGCAAACGGGACAAAAACGAGCCCGAGAGAACCCGCGCGCGCGCTCGCTCTGCTTGTGTCCGAATCAAAGCCGTTGACAAAGATTTGCAACACGCGCTTCACACTTTTGGACGCCAGCGGGACGCTTTTACTCGCACTCGGCTTGTTTACGCGAGTGAGCCGCTTATGCTAACCGCGCTAGCTAGCGAGCTAGCTGGCAAAGCGCATGGCTAACAATGAGGCTCACGAGCAATTTGTAACATTTGTAGCAATAAAAACGCGTTTAAATTCATTTAATTGATGATATTTGAACTTAAACGTTTTGCATTTACCCGTCACCGATGAAGTGAATCCTGACGTTTACGTACTTGTCTACTCTGTATGCAAGTTAGTCGAGGTGCAGTAAATCACAACTAATCGAACATCAATTTAATTGCCAACCAATTTGTTCAACAATTAAATGTTTAGAGCTAACGTCGAGCATGAAATTGTTCAAATGATGATTTTGCTAAAATGTTGTCATCAACCTGCAGAACAAACTGGGAATTGACGTCACAACGGTCACCAGGATCGTTGTGACGTCAATACATTGCCGCCTGAATTTGATTAATAATTCAGTCTGATTCTTTTTCCACCAATGCTATACTGGCTGTCTGAATATTGTGAATTCATTCCTGGTGGTTTAAAAAAAAAAAAACACTGGAGGTTCTCTCTTTTTTTTTTTTTTTCCTTTGCATTTCATGTACTGATCTGTCAAACTGCCACAGTGTAGCACAAACTACTGGAAAGGAGGACTTTATTCATGTCTGATTTAGTTTTTTTTTTTATTACTATAAATATTTTTGTTTTATGTACCAGTTTCTGGTTTTGACAGTCTTAAGTACATAATACTTTGAAATAAAGCCGGTATCGGTACTTGCGGATCCCTAGTTTAGTCTTCTTCTCAAGAAAGCTCTTTTTCAAACGGCTAAAAAGTTTGAGTTGAAAATAAGTTTGTGCGGGTCCAAATTTTAGAGGTTGTTCGAATGTTGAAATGTTATCACTTGCCCTGAATTCTTCTTAAATTGCGAAAATGGAACGTTGTAAGAGCTGTCGGTGTGGGATCTCTCGCACTGAATGAGAGGCGTCGTTTACATATTTGCAAGCACTTTTAAACAGCCATATGGTATGCAGGCCCATCGGGTGTGTCGACATGGCGACCGACGTGAGCTCGCCGCAGCGTTTCTTCCACATGCCGCGCTTCCAGCACCAGGCGCCGCGGCAGGTGTTTTACAAGCGGCCCGACTTTGCTCAGCAGCAGGCCATGCAGCAGCTCACCTTCGACGGCAAGCGCATGCGCAAGGCCGTCAACCGCAAGACCATCGACTACAACCCCTCTGTCATCAGATACTTGCAGGTAGGCCTGCTGGGCGCCCACCTCAGTTGAATGGGACACGGTGCCCGGCGTCCCATGGGGCTTTTGGGGGCGGGGGCCGGTGCAGACGCTGGTATTTGGCACGTAAAAATGCAGACTCGCGCTTACTCGGCCGATGAATTTGGAAATAATATTACATTAATGTGACCCGATGGCACTGCGCCACCACTTGACTCCCATCCCCTGAAATGCATGCATATCCATTTCATCCCCAAGCGGATGTGGACTGATAAGTACGTGTGTTGTTGTCAAACAAAATCTGGACAGTTGTAGAGATGAACGATTGATCGTTTTGGGGACCGAAATCGCGGTCTCCGTCAACGCCATTACAAGATTGTCAAAGCTGCGGCTTGTGCCCCACGTTCACAAAGTAGGTGACGCCAACCAGAAAAAGTGTTGGCGCTATCGCTCGTTGTCCCGAAAGTAATTTCTTTCACCGCTGCTTGAATGCTAAGCGCCAAGCCAACTTGCGGAGCAGCTGTATGAACTTTTTGTGTACTACATGCACGTCCGTGCACAGACCGAGGTGGCGAAGGAGGAGTGGCTAAACGTGCTAATGGCTAAAGTGAAATACAGGTTTGACCCAAATAAGTGCTTAGGTGTACAGTCGACTTCTCACAAATCTGACTCGAATTGCGTTCGGGCGATGAACTGAATTGTTGTGTCGAAACATAACCTAAAACGGCGTCTACGTTAGCAATTCAGCAGACGCTCTCAGACCGAAACACGGAAACAGATGACGTCATCGTGACAAAGGGGTTCGATGTCAAACGTATATGAAATATTTATTCATCTGATCGATAATATTTTGCACCACGGGGTACTGAGAGCCGCACACTAATTGGTCTCCAAAAGATAGATTTGAATTAATTAAGCTTTGCTAAGCATCAATGACTTGATTGACATGATTCTTGACACATGAATCCAAAACGATACTTGACAGAAAGTCGTTTTTTTAAAACTTGAGAAAAAACTCGTGTGTTTTTGTGGACAGAATCGTCAGTGGCAACGAGACCATCGCGACCTGCGAGCCATCCAACCCGACGCCGGATGCTACAACGACGTGAGTCTTGCTTTCTTTTTTTTTGTCGATGGTGTTTCTGCGTGACATTGACGTGAACATTTTCAAAGGACAGTGACAATATAGCCTTAAAGAAACAATGAAAAAGTCAAATAAAGTGGTCACGTATTTGCATCCCATATCAGTCAGTTTTGAAAATGATTATTTGCATTCCTTTCTTCCGAAGCAGGACAACAACGCAGTGTGTGCCTTCTGTTGTGAGCAAACAACGTGACTTAACGTGTGCGTTTGTTTCCCACAGTTGGTCCCACCTATCGGAATGCTGAACAATCCCATGAACGCCGTCACCACTAAGTTTGTGCGCACCTCCACCAACAAAGTCAAATGCCCCGTCTTTGTCATCCGGGTGAGTTTGTGACGCTCGCGCCGCCCGTCGATTGGCAAACAAATGGATTTTTTGTTGTTGTTGTGCAGTGGACTCCTGAGGGGCGTCGGCTGGTGACGGGCGCGTCCAGCGGCGAGTTCACGTTGTGGAATGGACTGACGTTCAACTTTGAGACCATTCTCCAGGTGAACATGCGTGTTGCTCGTCCAATGAAGAAGCTACAATACAATTCATCTGTTCCCGCTGCCCCCGAAAATTGTGACGCATTTTATTAAAAAGCATCAAAGGTTTGACGCACGTTCGGTATTTCATGTTCACAGCTACGTCCCGAGCAACGCTCGATTTATCTCCGCCGTGCTGCAATGGAAGGGCGGTTTAGGTCATTTTGGGAAATAAGCGCAGACTTTCAGACTCTGCTGTTAAAATATGTAAATAACAGACGCATGGTCTATTAAAATGAATGATTGACGATTTTGATTGTCGACGTCACGGTGATTAGTTGACTCATCTTGGCGGCAGAGACGAGAGAGAGCGGCTATTCTTAACATGGTGTTGCTAATCGATTTTTAAAAATTACTTTTGACATGGATGCCTATTTTAAGCAGTTGAAATATCGATTTTCTATGAATATTTCCTTTCCTCGTAGGCCGTGTGATGTAATTCTCTTTTTGTTTAGTTGACAGTCAACTCCACCTTTGAGTGGCAATAAACAGCTTGAAGCGTCCAAAAAAAAAAAAAGAAGCCATTTCCCCCATTGTGTGTGATTTTTGAGCAACAACTTGTTGTTTTGCTGAGTCTGTCGCTGTCTGATGTGGCGTTTTGTGACCTCAGGCCCACGACAGTCCGGTGCGCGCCATGACGTGGTCCCACAACGACATGTGGATGCTAACGGCAGACCACGGCGGCTACGTCAAGTATTGGCAGTCCAACATGAACAACGTCAAGATGTTCCAGGCGCACAAGGAGGCCGTGAGAGAAGCCAGGTTTAAACCCAATCTCCACTTTTCCCCACTCGACCGTCTCTCATGTCTTGTTCATGTGTGTGCGAATAAAGTGGCGTCAATAAAGGCCAGACCGGCGCTCTGTCAGCCATCAATAAAGTTGAGCACGCTTGACACTTCCTGTATATGAGCGCCACCTAGCTGCGAACGCGTGCGCGGCTGGGACGGCTTGTTCTCCCCAAAGTGACCCACTCGTTCGACTCTCTCGACCACAAAGCAGTCCTCGTTGCTTCGGGGCGCTTTTGAACACCGACCCAAACTAAAAGCTGAAACTCCAGACCGCTGCCCGAAACCTCAACCGCAGACGTAAACTTGTATCTGATCCGAGTCCTCAAACTCGACTCTCAGAAATCGGACGGGCTTGCTTTCAGCCGATTAATGGTCCGCGAACATGATTCTTGATCTTTGAACTCGGTACTCAGCACCCTTGAGCCCAGACCTGATCTTTCAACCCAGAAATGAACTCGGTCCTCATCTTAGACATCGGTGGGACTTCCATTGATGGTCCACAGATTACGATCGGACGATTTCCGTGGAAAAGTCCGATCGATCGACTGCATCTGTTGCTTTGCAGCCTGCGGCCAACTGGAGGCCGGCCTGTGTGCGGTGTAGTGCGGCACACAAACCACTGACGGACTTTTGGGTGGTCGGTTTGAAGTCATGTCCTGGTTTTCGCTAGTAGATGGGCTGCTGGTCATTTGAATAGAATGTTTAAAAAAAGAACGGATTCATCAATGAGGGAAAAAAAATTGTGCGATTAATGGAAGATGGAATGAATTGTCTGTGGGCATCTTTGAATTGGAGCTCTTTGCTAAAGGCGTGAGAGGTGTCAGGCAGGTTGCGTGTGGGCAAGCGGGACTTTGTTCAAGTGCTTCTCTTCAAAGGTGACGCTTGATGAGAAGTTTGAGAAACGTGCGAAACATATTCCGACGCATTGCCTTTGGCTGTGCGTGATTGGGCCTTCCTTGCCGGGGTCTTCTTTCTCTCCTCTCCTCTTGTGTTTTTTGGAGCGATGATTGAGCCACGCAGACGTGTCGTTACGGCCGGCGTCCAGCAGAAGGGAAACGTTCGGCGTAGGCCGGCGTACGATACAATACAACTTTTTTTGTTTGTCGCCTGTAACAAAGGGCTTGACTTGCCGTCGGAGATGAAGTAGCCCAAGTTTGTCTTGGAATGGATTGATTGATTTGATTGGACAGCTTCCTCACAACAACATTGTTCAATGTTTTTCCAAGTCCCAAATCAAGTTTCCTGTGATGAGTTTGAAGCGAATAAAAGTCTGATCCACCGTTGCAGTTGTTGTGTTGTCATGTGGTCACCGAGGAAACCAGTCTCCCGCCACCATGGACCCTCAAGCGGTCCTCAACTCATCAACCCTGGCCGAGGCCTTGACGTGTCACTTCCTGTGTGTCCTCCCTAGTTTCTCGCCCACCGATAGTAAGTTCGCCACCTGCTCGGATGACGGCACCGTTCGGATTTGGGACTTCCAGCGCTGTCACGAGGAGCGCATCCTTCGAGGTAGTAGACCACCTTTTTCTTTTTTCTTTTTCTTTTCTGTGCGTTGCTACAACTGGCTAGCTCGTTTTACGCCCTTTGCTTATAGAAAGAGCACATGATCATTTTTCGAAACATGTTTCAGATTTTTTGATTTTGTTCCTCCTGATTCCGAACAAGATTTGAAGCTTCTCTAGATGGCACGGTAATGCAGTCAGAACTCCATCGCTATTTTGCTAGAGTGTCATTTTTTAAATTTTTTTCCATTGTTTTGTGCCATATTTTCCTTTTATGCTTTGCTCTTGTGGTCTCAAAATATGTTCACTTAAATGTGTTTTCAAGACAATAGAAAATCAAAACGTGTATTTCACGGCTTTTCTTTAATTGAGGTGGGGGGGTCTCGAACGTAAGAATCCCGATGACGGAGGAGGGCAGAAATTGTGCAAATGTCTTTTTGTGTTTGGGGGGGATTGTTAATTAAATATGTCCTGCACTTTTTCAGCTTATAAAATCTGCATCCGGGCCGAACTTCCGAGGGTGTCGCCGGCCCCGAAAAGTTCACTGAAATTGTGAAAAACTCCACCAGGATAGGCGACGCTTGTTCTGTTGCTCGTAACGCAAAGAATGAAGTTGAAAGTTTTTTCTCTGGGTTTGTTTTTTGTGTGCAGGTCACGGCGCCGATGTGAAATGTGTGGACTGGCACCCCACGAAAGGTCTGGTGGTGTCCGGCAGCAAAGACAGTCAGCAGCCCATCAAATTTTGGGACCCGAAGAGCGGCCAGAGTCTGGCAACCCTGTGAGTGAGAACATCTCCGACACAAATTTGCTCATCATCATCTTGACGCCGCCGCACTCTCAGCGTCACTATTTGCTCTTTTCATCGAAGCACACCAAGATTCACGTCAAAGTTGCTTTTTTTAAAAAAATTTTTGACGCAAGCTTAGTTGACACGCAGGCCAGCCCAACTCGTCGGCGTCACTGTGGGAAACAATTCCGGTAACATTTGAAATGTTTCTCCTGCTTAGCTCACGACCCGAACTGCAATCCGCTCTTCGGGGCGGGGTGCTCCCCTCTCCATTTTTTTCACTTTCCATTTGTATTGGTTCACTTGTGGTTTAGTTTACTGTCTAATGTTGACCAATCCTGAGTTCAAAATGGCTGCTTTTATTTTTGGAGGCGAGGGGGGGGGGGCCTCGACCCGCTGTCATGAATTCGAGAATCTCACAATGTGCTGTCCGCACACAACAGCATGAGGCTATCGCTCGATTTTGGGTTCACTTTTTATTCATTTTTTGGCCTCTGATTTTGAATTTGAACAAAAAATAAAATCTCTCCACCGATGGACTCGTCCCAATTGGCTTTTGTGGCCGCTGTCATCCGCAGCCGAAGAAAGCGGCATGGTTTGTATTTGCAGTCCATAAGCATTGTTGGTGTGATGGCGCATGTGTGACCTTTAACCCCTCAGCCACGCCCACAAGAACACGGTGATGGAGGTGAAGTGGAACAGCAACGGCAACTGGCTGCTGACGGCGTCGCGCGACCACCTCTGCAAGCTCTTTGACATCCGCAACCTGAAGGACGAGCTGCAGGTGTTCCGAGGACACAAGAAGGAAGCCACAGGTGAGCCAGCGGCCCAAACGAGGAATCGTGAAATGCGCTGAAGCTCTTTTGCGCCTCCTCAGCGGTGGCCTGGCATCCCATCCACGAAGGGCTGTTTGCCAGCGGAGGCTCCGACGGTTCGTTGCTCTTCTGGAACGCCGGGTAGGAGAGACGCCGGCCGGGGGGCTTCGCCGGCCGGGGGGCTTCGCCGCCCGCTTTTCTTGTGGACGTCTCAACGTGTGTGTTTTTGGTGCACGTGTGCGTCAGGGTGGAGAAGGAAGTGGGCGGCATGGAGATGGCGCACGAGGGAATGATTTGGAGTTTGGCCTGGCACCCGCTCGGTCATATCCTCTGCTCGGGATCCAATGACCACACCAGGTAGACGCGACTGCAGCACGCTTACGACATGGTTGCAACATACGAACTACATGGGTGGAACACGGCTGCTCAAGAGCGATGTTGCCTTTCCGCAGATCGCGTTGGCTGATATTTTGCATTTTTTGCACACGTCTTTAATTTGCCGATTGATCGCCTACGCAAAGCGGAACAGTAGAATTTTGCCGCCGCCTGTCCGTATGTAACACTTCCTGCGCCGAAAGCCTCTTGGCCGCTTTGTGAGAGTCTGCCCGTCGACACCGGTACCCATTTCCTTTGTGGTCCAAAACGGTCAATTCGGTGACATTTCGTTGTTTCGAGTGCGCTCGTCGATCCCGCCCGCCTTGCAGATGTTTGGCCATTCGCTCCTTTTGTTGTTTTAGGCTAGAAAACGCCACTCGATGTTGCCCAAAGTCTCGTCTTCTGAGCACATACATGCGTACCTCGCCGAACATGTGCTCTAAATTGCTTACTACAAAAGTGACTGTGTGCTCCTGTTTGTCAGTAAATTCTGGACCAGGAATCGCCCCGGTGACAAAATGCGGGACCGCTACAACCTCAACCTTCTACCTGGCATGTCGGAGGACGGCGTGGAGTACGGTCAGTCACGTGACCAATTACATCTTTGTTGATCCCGATACGGGAGTGTGTTGCTTGGTTGCGTGGCTCCTCACCAAATCCGTTTGTGGCCGTGTGATGCACTTCACGTCGGTGTCGTTGGCGTGGGTGAGCACCGTTGCACGTGGGGCATTTGGAGCGGCGGAACGCAGGGCGAAGCGCCGATAATCTGCCAATGGGCCAATTAAATCAATTGAACTTTCCTCACACGTGGCCCCGCGGCAGCCGATCGGCTTCAGGACATACTACTGCGTCCGGCACAATCGGCGGCTTTTGTGTGGACATTTGAGGACCACGGAGGGGAACTAATCATCGGCGTCTGTTGTCACAATAGCGGGACCGAAAATACCTCCGCGGTCAAACGGCAGCCAATGAAGCGAAGCGGAACGCTCACCCGCATTTGGTCTGAACGACGCATCCGCCTGTTAGCTTTCTGGCTAATGTAGCATACCGATTAGCCGCATGGCTAAGGCTAAAGGAGGAGCTCCTCCAACGTCTTGATTTGTGTTAACGACCAAAGCAGGAACGCAGTTCAATGTCCTGTTTAGGAAAAAAGAATGGAAATTTCCCCCCATTCTCCTCTCTGAGTCCCCCCAAAATTGAAAGAATCAATCGGTTATCAAAATCCTCCTGATTAATGGTGTAGCCGTGCGACAATGTGTGCTGATGACAGATGACATGGAGCCAAACAGCATGGCCGCCATCCCCGGAATGGGAATTCCCGAGCAGCTGAAGATCGCCATGGAGCAGGAACAGACGAGTGAGTTGTCTGCGGAACACGTTAAGCGTTAGTGACCTGTTGAACAAAAGAATAAACAAAGCGTGCCGCTTTGCGTCCAGACAAGGAGGCGGGGCCAGAGGAGATGTCCATCCCGGGACTGGACTGGGGCATGGACGAGGTGATGGGCAAGGACAACAAGAGGGTCCCGCAGAAGAAAGTCCCCTACGCCAAACCCATCCCGGCACAGTTCCAGCAGGTCAGCTCGTCCGTGTCCATCACACAACTCGCTCACATATTCGCCGTCATATTCTGAATGTGGGGAAACCGGGACGCCGCACGCCCCCTCCTCTGCAGGCCTGGGCGGAGAATAAAGTTCCCTCCATGCCTTCTGGAGACGGCCCCAAGGAGCGCAAGGTGGAGCCCAAAGTGGACGGCAAGAAGAAAAGTCAGGTGGAGCTGGAGCAGGAAATGGCGGCGCTGCAGTACACTAACCCCAAGCTGCTCGAGGTGAGTGACGTGGGTGGCGGGCCGCGTGCAGGTGGCACGTGCTCATTGGCCGCTTTCTTTCCGCAGCACATGAAGATAGAGCGCGTTAACCAGAAGAGCTCCGACGGCTCCCAGCAGGGACAGGGTCCCATGCCCCCCTTCTCTGGCTCCGCCGGGCAGCAGAACTTTGCTCCTCCCCCGCCCATGGGGCCTTCTTTCATGCCCCCCGCGCAGGTGGGCGCTTCATCTGGGCATGGGCAGGGCATGATGGGCCCGCCGGACATGCAGAGACACCCCGCCCCTTCCAGGAACATGGGCGCTCAGGGACCCCACAACATGGGGGCCGGAGCCAGAGGAATGCCAGGACCTCACGGGGGCATGATGGGGCCCCCTTCGAGAGGTATGGGCCCACGGGACCTACAGGGGCCTCCGCCCCAGGGGGGCATGATGCCGCCGCCGCCACCTCAAGGAAACATGATGGGACCTCAGGGGGGGATGATGGGCCCCCCATCCAGGACACATAACAACTTTGGGATGGGGGTGATGCATGGCCCCCCGCCAGGAAACATACAAGCGCCCCCCTACATGCACCAGGTGAGCAACGTTCCGTCACGCGTGTGATGTGTCGATCTGACGTGTGCCCCCTGACCCGTGCTCTTTGGTGGTTACAGGCTCAGACTTCGGGGGCCCCCATGCATGGGAGAAGCCAGCAGGGCCCCAACAACAAAGGTGAGTCGCATCCTTGGCCTTTCTGTGAAATGTTGGCAAGTCTCACCTCGTTACGTGTCAAGAAGCATACTGAGTGAAAATGTTGATGTTCCGTTCTCCGTCAGACCCCCGGGGGCCGGGGCCCAACCACCACATGGGACCCCCAGACCGCCAAGGGACAGGGGGCCATGAGCACTTCTGGGGAGACAGCCAGCACAAATCGCAGGACTTTGACGGGGGCCAGGAGTTCCACGGCCGAGTGGAGGAGGCCTGGAGACCCGGACCTGTCTTTGCGGGGGCGGCGGGACACAGAGTCGCGACGGGGGCCGCCAATTGGGGTCCCGAAGACCGCCACCCCAGAGACTCAGGAGAGTTCAGAGGGCGGCGAGACGACAGGTGAGCCAGACTAATTCCCCTTCGGGGATTGAAACCCAAACACTGAAAACGTCAACGGTTCAGGTTCAGAGGAGCCCCAGGACGGCCCGGAGGTCGAGGCTACCCCGAAGAGTACGCGGGCCAGGAGGAGGGCTTTGATGCCCCCGAAGACGTAAGGGGCTGGGATGCTGGGGTCAGGGGCAGGCCCAGAGGCGGGGGGCTCCCCCGAGGAGGTACGCTCACACTTTAAATTGGTATTCGGGGTCCCGGCCAACCGCGTGCGCTAACTGTGTGGTGTGGGGTGTGTTGAGGTCACGACGGCTACCGCGACGGACCCCCCCTTCATGACAACGCGTCCCCGGGGGGCCGCGAGCGATCGCTGTCCCTGCAGGGGATGGACATGGCCTCACTGCCGCCGCGAAAACGACCCTGGCAGGACGGCCCGGGAACTGCCGACCCCCGAGAACGAGACGGACCGGGCATGGACGCAGGTCACCTTTGAAAGAAAGATTTGAAAATGTTGATTCCCGTGCTTGAATTTTGAAGGGTTGAAAGCATAACGAGGCTCGCGTATCCTCCGCCCCCAGGCCGACCTCCTCAGCGGGACGACGGCACCTACGGCCCGCCCGGGCGGGGTGCTCGGGGCGGCTGGGGGCCCGGCCTCAGGAGAGGGGGGCCCCCCCTACGTGGTGCGCCAAGGGGCCGCGGCCGCTAAACCACAACCGATGTGATCACGGGACTTCATCAGCCGCCAATTTTTTCTTGTTTTTTTTTTTTGTAATAAATTTCTATGTTTTGTCTTTTCACTGACTGGACAATAAACACCCACGTGGAAGCTTTGAATCGTGCTCGATGACTTGATTGTTTGTGTCATTCGTGGGTGATCGGGACGGGCTAGCTGCAGACTATGAAACTGTTCCTCCCGCCCCCTAAAATCTACAAATGGGCTCGGAATCGAAGTACAGTTTGGTTTTATTCACGTGGCAAAAATCATTTATTCCACTAAAAACAACCCAAAAAAGGAAAGGCTGAGATTTTGGTCCTAAAAAGCACATTTACTGTACTGTCATTAAATACATACTTACGATATGACTGGACTCATAGTTTTTTTTTTTATGTGTATACCGTGCTGGATTAACAGCAAATGTCACTATGTCCAGTCCGCCCGAATACAGCAAATAGCGTGGGTTTGTCCCAAATTGGCGTTTGGCTCGGCAAAGGCACTTGGCAAGTCGTGACGTAATCGGCTCCCCGTTGCCGGGGTTGTGTGTCTCGCTCAGATGGCCACGCTTTTCCCGGTCACGGTCCTTTTGATGGCGGAAGCGGCCACGCTGCCCACAAAGCGGATCCCGGCGCTACCTCCGGGGAGCAGCGACACAATGTAGACGACCAGGGAGGCCACCTGCGCGGCGGCCCCGAGCGCCGTCAGCGCGGTGCTGTGCAGGCTCAGGGCGGCGTACAGCGTCCCTCCGAGGGCGCACAGGTACACGGCTGCCCCGGGCGAGGCGGGCAGGCCGGCGGCGAGCCGGCCAGGTCCCCGCAGAACCGCCGCGGCCGCGATGGCGAAGGTCGAGCCCAGCGACCAGAGCAGTGCGAATTTGCGGGCGTAGAGCAGCAGCAGCGGCGCGTACAGAGCCGACAGGCCGAAGCACAGGGCCGACAGGGCGGCCAACATCCCAGAGATGGCCAGCCGCTGGCGTCGACTCACGCCCGGCAGGCACGGGTCCGGGTCGGACGACCACGGCCAACTCCCCCCGCTGCTCGCAGCTGTGGGGGCAGAGGGACTGCCGCCGCCCCCGCCGGACCACGGGCTAGACCAGCGTCCAAACCAACTCCCGGGGACCGGGACCGGGTCGCCGAGCTCCACCGCGGTGCTGCAGCCAGACTCCGGCGACGCGGGGGCGGTCTTGCCTCTGGACTGCGACAAATACTCTTGAAGTTGCCGGTTCAACTCTGCCATGACGACGACACTCCGAGTCCAAGCGTCCCAGCTAGCTTGCTCGTCGGAACGCCAGCCGCTTCTAAGCTTCCGAGCCCGTTTCTTCTTCGTGGTCTGTATTGGCACACTGTCTGCATTTTAGCGCCCCTCACAGGATGGCAGAAACATGACACAAGCACAAACTACAAATCTGCTCCTTTCTCATTCGTGAACTGCCATCATCCCAAATATTTTTTATTCGAAAAAACAAAACAAATACGGATTATGTTTGATTTATTCCCCCTTGAAATGTTGGCTGGCTTTTTGAAGTTTTACAACACATGTTTGGCCGAATTCCAGGAGAGTGGTGAAAGAGAAATAGGAAGACAAGGCCAGACATTTTTGTCTCGTTGTGGGAGCAAATGCAAATGTTTGAGATCGAGGTCGACAATGCACAAAGGCAAAGAAATCTAACAAACGAGCCTTTTGACTTCTGACTTGATCAGGAGTGTGTTGAGCAAGCTTGTGAAGATGTGCACACTTGATTTCATCCGAACATGTGGCCGGCCCACTTCAAAATGGTGTCTTGTGACGTCAACATCAACTGTCCGGCTAAATTTAACCTGCGGTCACATTTTGTCTCTGGCTGTGCGTGAGCGAGCGAGACACGACTGCGACCAAGTCGAGCAGGTACACTCGCACACGCACATATGAAAATGCGACAGACAGGATATGTTTTTTGTTTCTCTTCTGGGGCTCAGATGGGACTGAAAAAATAAGTTACCGATACATTTTGGATTATAAAATAAAATGAAGAGGCCTACCTGCGGCTACACTGTGGGTCCTATAGCACCCCCTAGTGCCACCCCTTTCCTTAAAAATAAGTAATGTCGCCTACTTTTTTGCTGGACAGCTGATTTTTGTTGATATCGTGTGTGTGTGTGTGCGCGCATGTTGTGGTCCTACTAGCCCCTTTTGATGTGCAAATAACGTGACGTCACATTTGTGTTTTCAGCCATGTCCTTGTACGAGATCACGCCCACCTTGTTCCTGGGCGGGGCTGACGCCGCCCTGAACGGCGCCCTGGTGGCCCGTAAAGGCATCACCCTGATCGTCAACGCCACGCTGAGCCACCCGTGCCCCTCCTACCCCGGCGTGGAGGTCCTTCGGGTGCCCGTCCGCGACTGGCCGAGCGCTCGCCTCGGGGACCACTTTGACCCAGTGAGCCGGCGTATCCATGGCAACCGCACAGGAGGCACCCTGGTGCACTGCGCCGCCGGCAGGAGCCGCTCTCCCGCCCTGGTCATGGCCTACCTCATGAGGTACCGCGGGGTCACCCTGCACCAGGCCCACCTGAGGGTGCGCGACCTCCGACCGTGCGTCAGCATCAACGCCGGATTCTGGGAGCAGCTGCTCAGCTACGAGAGGCGACTCTTTGGGGACAACACGGTCAGGATGGAACCCGCAGCCCCAGGCGCGGCGTTTCACCGCAGGCGCTCGGACGAGTCGCACCGGCGTCCGCCTGCGGCCGGCGGTGCCACGTCACACGACCGGTCGCTCAGGTCGTCCGTCGGGGCGTCACTCGCCGAGCAACGTCACGCTCTCACCTCGACGATGACCTTGAAGAAAGTGCACAGGAACATTTCCCTCTTCACGAACCACTGAAAACAATTCTTTTGCTCTCGCTTCACGTTCTTGGTTTGTCACGAATGACAAGGATTGGCGCCAATTTACTGTCAAATCCAGTGAATAAACCCACCAGGGGAAAAAAATCCCCCCTAAAAAGCAGTTTCTTGTGAATAACGGAACAAAATTTGCTGTTGTCTTTTACGATCACGGCGAATATTCTGAATGAATACAGATTGAAAGTTAAGTGTGAATGATTTTAATTGCCGCTTCAAAAGAAGATGATGACATGTGGGTGATGCAATAAGAAGGGCACGTTGCGGGCCTATCAGGCCTTCGCGGGAACATGTCATCATGCTGGCCCCGCCCCCCTTATCTCCAACATGCGCGTGTATAAATGAAGGCGGTGGCAACGAAGGGCAAGCTTTCCACCTTTCGTCCTGCTCCAAACATGAAGACGCGACCGTTTGGCCTCAGATGCCGCCCGACGATGACGACGATGACGATAACGACGATGATGATGATGATGGCGAGCAGCAGTCAGGAGGCCGCGGCGCTCAACGATGACCAGGTGGGTTGGTCGGGAATGAAATTTTGACATGGTGCGTGTTTGGAATGCGGGCAAGTAAGAAAAACTCTGATGTGGAGGCACGACTTTACTCTTAAATGTCAGCCATTAATGCACCGTTAACGTTAATTTCTCTTCCTGTCTCATTTCACAACGTTTCTAAGTGCAATCCGGAAACAGTTTGCGTTCGCCCCGGTCTCCTGTCCGCAGAGAATATTTGAAATCCAAACCACTGACGTGCATGCATTAGTTGCTTTGAAGGTGGCCAGCGGCGCTCACTGTCGACGCATGACCGTAATGCTCCGTGGTGTCCGAGGCTGGCCTGAGCGCACGGCGGGAGAGGAGGGGACGCCCACCCGCGGCGTCTTGACCTCGCCCGACGTCCTCGTTGTAAAGTTGACTTACTGTGACGTCTTTGCTTCCTCCAGGACGCCAAGTCTCCACTTTTGCCATCGTTGCCTCGGACCTCCTGGCTCTTGTTCATCAACAACTCAGACGCGCGCAAAAGCTTCCGAAGAAGGGCAAAGGTCACTTGCTAGCTGACGATCATCGTCTGACATCCTCACGCACACGCACACACCCACAAAACAGTGAGCTCCTTTTTTTTTTTGGTGCTGACGTCACGATGTGTGCAGCATGTCCTCCGGGGACCTCCAGGAGCTTGCGGGCCCCCGTCCCCCACGGCCCCCACGGCACCCAGTCCTCATTCACAGCTGCTCATTGACGACTTGCTCGCCACACTCATCGGTAGCATCACAGCTCGCCCCGTTATGCTCAACCATCGCACCTCATGTGTGTGTGCCAACATTTCTTGTCTCTGCCCGACGTGTTGCAGGCGGGTCTTCCGACATGTTTCGCTCCGTGTGCGACCGCCCCCCTCGAGTCTCCGCCTCCTTCCTTGGTCGCCTCCCCCAAGCGGTGCGAGTGGCGCGTCGCAGCCTGGTGGAGCTCCGCCCCTTCAGCCAGGTGACAGCATCACCGACGACCCACTGGACAGCTAGGTGACCCCTTTGACCTGTAATCCCCCAGGCCCCGCCCCCCATGTGTGCTTTTCAACGAGGTCACGGCTTCAACGTTAGCCACGGACGCTACACTGCCAGGCTAACTGGCTTTTACCTGCTGAGTGCCCGCCTCCGCCTAAGTCAGCCACGTGTGACGTCATCATCGTCGTCATCATGCGCACACTTGACCAACGTTTGTGCGTTCTTGCTTGTGTGTGTGTGTTTGAAGAGGCAGGCGAGCGCGTTCAGGTGCGACTGCGCGAGAGCGTGAGGGCGGCCATCTGCATCGAGTCACTCTGTCGCACCAAACTGTGAGTTGTGCGTGTGCCTCGTAGTCACGCCGGTCGCTGAGTGCGCGTACATTTTTGTGTTCCAGCTCGATTGAGTCGATGGTAGGCGTGGCCTGTGTGGGAGGAGCCTTTAGCATCACTCTGACCGGCACACTCTTCTTAAAGGTCACTTAGCTTCCCGCAAAGGCTACCGTATGCTAATGAGCCTGCGTGTTCCTTCAATGACAATGACGTGGCACCCAGCCAATGGCAAGAGCGCTGTCGAGTGACTCCATTTTGTTTGCGCCTCAGGCTGGCGAGTATGCGTCCGTCTACGTGGACAACGCCACCGGCGCCAACATCAGCATCTTGCCCGACTCGTTCTTCTCCGCAATCCTGCTGGGAAGTTGAGCGTTTAGCGCTGTTACTGCTGCCGCTGCATGTGGTCCGACTTGGATGAAGCGGTCCGAAGAAGCCCCGCCCCCACGCGTCACCTGGCCTTCCATCTTTTGTGTTTGTTCCTCGTGTCGCGTGACGGGGCCTTTCCTTCAATTGGCGCTTGCTGCAAAATGCTTTGCCTTGCCTTGACTTCTTCGCAATGCTAACAAACAGCTCGTTTTGTCCCAAAGCATGAAAGACAAACTTATCCGACTGTGAGGATAAATAAAAAGGCATCCTTGTGTTAATGATGAACCAAGGTGCCTTGAGATTTGTTGCTGTGTGATTTTCTTTTGCTCCACGTACAAGCACTTTGCATACAGCGCAGTTGAATTGAGTATAAAATCACTTTTGGACCGAATCCAAACACGTGTAAAACTTGAAAGCGATTCTAATGAATCAAATGCCACAACTAATCCTTCCACGTCAATGAGATGCTTGTAATCCAATAAATCAAAATCCACGTCGAGTATTGACAGAGGACTTTTTGAAAGAAGGACTGTGGGCTTGTGAAGCCTTTTGAGTGTGTAACGGCCGTGCAAACAATGTTTTTCTTTTAAAATATACTTGGGATAAAAAAAGTTGCTTAATACATTGAACTATTGAAATAACATTTGTAAATTACAAAAGTGTATTATCTGTTCATTGTTTTGTGTATGCGGTGTCAGTTGCGTATTGACTGACGTCATTGAGAGGGGACGAGCCAGACTGGTAAAGTTCGGCTCGGACAGTTTAAATGTGGAGCGTGTGCGCGTGAGTTGTGGCCATCAGCAGCTTCGGTGTAAATGTAAATGCTTTATTCACTGTTATTTTGGTTATTAAAACGAACAGATTCCATTCCCGACTGTGTGCATCCTTGACCACGGCGACAGGCATTACAAAATATTTTCCGAAATAGTAATATCAACATTATGAATAATAAGTGTATTTGTGTTGATATCGACAAATAAATGTCCGTTCTTTCTGAGTAATTTATTTTTCCGTTTATTTATTTGTTCCGAGTATTTCTCCCGATTTCCAAGTTATTTTGATTATTCAATAATTCCCCAAAATGCTATGGGGAATTCTTTAAAGTAATGAAATAACAAATACAAAGGCATTAATTTTCTTCGAATAAAGAGAACAACTCGTGAAC
Source organism: Idiotropiscis lumnitzeri (assembly GCF_059441095.1). NCBI lineage: Eukaryota > Metazoa > Chordata > Actinopteri > Syngnathiformes > Syngnathidae > Idiotropiscis > Idiotropiscis lumnitzeri. The sequence goes on from NC_142402.1 coordinate 22,190,298, forward strand.
CTAAGTTGATGACATTGTTTTGTTTGACGCTTGAACAAAGGGACCAGCAGGGGGCGCGGGAAGGTGACACCATAGAAGAAGACAAGCCAGAAGCCTTGCGAGTGATTGGTAAGCCATTAGCACGATTAGCTTCAAGGCTAACAGCTGACATGACACCTAGAAGCTGAACAGTAAGTTCGCCCTTGACTCTCGCGCACACGCGAATATGAGCCGAGTTTAAAGTTCGAGTTGAGCGCGGAGAGTTGCCTTTTGCCGTCTTCCGGTTTGCTTTGCTTCACTTCCGGCCGGCCGGCCGGCTGGGAGACGCGGCTAGGCTAGCGGCTAGCTTGTAACTCATTTAAACACTTTGGCTGCCTCGCATGTTCCTGACGTCAGTGGGCAGCTGACGTGAAACACTTGAAAGTGAGCAAGAAAAAAAAAAGAAACATACAAGATGAGCAAGTCTTGAGAAGTCAGTCGGTAAAATACTCGCCGCGCTCCGGTCAAGTTTCATGTCGGCTGCCTTTTTTCTTTTGGGCTGCGGGACGTTGGTGGATCAGTTCGCCGTTTCAGGCTGCTTTTGTTGCCGCGGCGATCCCAGAAAGCGATTTGGGGGCTGAAGGACCGGCAAAAAGCAATCGATCGATTAAGCTTATCATCACTTGGGACGTGCAGCAACTTTTGCCAGCGTAATGTTTCGATTTAGAAGTGCCGCCGCTTGAAAATAAAATGTTCAACAATTTACTGAAATGCACGTGACTTGTTGTTTCATGTGAAATGGTCTAAATCGTAAACATTTTTATTGTAGTCGTCCATGACTGCAGGCTGACGACTTTTTTTGCGGTAGACATTTGCAAACGGCTTTCATTTGGAAAGCCCGCCATGCTCAACAGCGATTTATGTTGGAGTCTTTTCTTTTTGAAGAGAGAAGGCAAATCAAAACGTTTTTTTTTTTTTTTTAATTTATTGAATAAAAATAAAATAAAAATCTAAACATGTTAGGCCATTAGTATATAATCCCCAGAGCTGGCCACTGGACCTTTTTTTTTGCCGTTCAGTCCATCGCCCTCCGGCCTTATTCATAAAATTTGACGCCCCTGATCCCGTGAACATGCAAACACGACAACTCATCACGTTTGTCTTTGAGAAAAAGTCACGGGTGGTTGGTCGCTGTAATGGGATGTTGCACACACCGACGCCGTTCAGGTGCCCTGCGATTGGTTGCTGGGCGGCGATGGCGTTGATCGAAGGCGTGGGCGACGAGGTGATGCTCCTGCTGGCCGCGCTGACGACGGCAGCCGTGCTGTTGCTGGCCTGGGCCTCCACCGGCACCTCGGAGCCGCCAAGGGCGCCCGGCGCCGACTCTCCTCGGATCGCCTCCCCTCCGGAGCCGCCGGCCGCCTCAGCGCCCCCCCTCGTCGACCACAAGGACAGAGGGGCGGGGGTCGGCAGGGAGGCGGCGGGTGATGGCGACTCTCAGAGGAACATGGTGCTCAGACTCAAGTTCCTCAACGACACAGAGAGGACGGCGCACGTCAAACCTCAGGACACCGTCGGCTACATCAAGAGGTAACTCGCTCTCTCGCCCGCTCACTTGGACGCAAACATTCCGCATGAAAGGCAATTGAGACGTACCCAATCTGAGCGCAAGTAAAAAACGGAGTTATTGCTTATAGATATAGCGCATACGGGTTCGACGATGTTTTTTTGTTCCAAATTATTCTGCAAACATCAGATTGGTTTTCAAGTGAAGAGAATCCCCCCCCTCAAAAAATCAACATCGTGCTTCAAGGCGGCACCGTGTCGGCCATATTGAAAATGGACGCAACTTGAGACTGCCAAAAAGTTTTTGTCCTTTTGGGAAACAGAAAGCAGCCTTCGATCACAAATGTTGGCACCTTTTAACGTTGTCGTCTTTCATCATTTTCATGAGCATCCGCAGCCGCAATATCGAAAGTCCAGCTCAGGTTGGTTCGGTCCTCGCTCAGCTGAGTTCGTCTCTGATACCGAAACGCAAGCCGCTTTGTTGCATCCCATTTCGGTGGCCGGTTGTAACCAAAGCGCATCTTTTTTTTTCCTGATGATTGGCCCATGTGGCAAACGGCCGGCGACTCGCTATTTGCCTTCGCGCCGTACCTCGAAACGAGGCCGTTATCAGGCCCCACAATAATCTCCGATATTTATTTGATCGCACTTCTGAGCATTTAAATGACACGAGACAAGTTTGATTGAGAAAAAAATAGACTTGTATTGTGAAATGGAAATACAAAGGTAATAAAAATAAAGTGCCGAAAAGTCCCGTGCTCCTTGCGAGTGTTTTCATTTTCTATTTGAGCGGCGAAAGGGCTGCGTGTGCAATTGGCAGCGTTTCCATTCCGGCGCCTCAGAAGTTTGCGACACAAAATGGCCGCCGGCAGAAAGGGCCAAACCCGAGCAAGTCCATCGGGCGTCTTTGGGCCACGCCCGCTCACCTTTTTGCCCTTTGCAGGACGTACTTTGCGGGCCAGGAGGACCGCGTGCGTCTCATCTACCAGGGTCATCTGCTGCAGGATGACGGCGCCACGCTGGAGACGCTTCACTTGGTGCACAACTGCGTGCTGCACTGCCACGTCTCGCAGCGCGCCGCGGCGCCCCCCGGGGGACCGGCGGGGGCGGGTGCCGAGCGGGTCCGGGCGGCGCTGAACGCTGGCGGCCTGATGGTGCCGCTGCTGGTACTCATGCTGGCTGTGCTGTGGTACTGCCAGATCCAGTACCGCCACCTGTTCACGGCGCCGGCGTCCGCCTCGCTGCTGGGCGTCACCGTCTTCCTCAGCCTGCTGGCCTTCGGCGTTTACCGCCACTAGACACTTGGCGCTCCTTCGGGACCGCATCCTCATCTTCTTTGTGCCTCTTTTGCTTCGGGTTCCGCCACGAGATGGCCGCCGGTCTGGATGTTGATGAAAGAAATTCTATTAAATCATTTATTTAAACTCTATGCCTTCATGTTTTTTTTTTGTTTTGTTTTTTTTAAAGATCTGCCGCCGCCATGTCCAAAGCTGATGACGTCGCCGTCGATGACTGTGAGGTGCATTGTGGGTAATATGTGGGTGGCAGTCCTTGGAAGAGTAATGCCACTACAGTCATGAGACTTTAAAAACAGCAGCGGTGATCATGTGACCTGTTGTTTAATTCATCTCACGGCGTCGCCATCAGCTCTGAAACACATCACAACATGGATGGACATCAACAATCATTCCAGCAAATACACACAGCTGGCTTTGCAAAAAAAAAAAAAAACACTTTTTGGTCAACACTTGCTGTCCACTAAAAATGACATCACAGTTGCTCAAGTCATGACCAATCATGGCTCACCTGAGCTCTGAGCTTGGTCATGTGACGGTGGCAAGGTGAGCTGCGATTGGTCGTTACCTGAGCCCGCAGATGTAGATCAGGCTACGTTACTCGCCGCAGCAAGGAGTCAACCCACTGCCGGGCGGCCATCTTGCGTTGCCACTCGCGAAGCGCACCTCACTTGAATACATTAAATTCTCTTCGGAGTTTTCCACGTCTTTTGAAAATGCCGCAACATGCACGGAGCTACGGCAAGAAGCCTGCAAAAGGCTCGAAATTAAATGAGACATTTTCCAGAGAAACAAAAATGCGATGTTGTCTGAATCATGTCAAAACCGTCACCAATGAAATTAAAGTCTATCAAGAAAGGAATTGCCGAATTCACGATACTGGGAAAATTGGCAACGCAAGATGGCTGCCGACTGACTTATTTCTTTTCTTCTGAAGCCCTAAGCATGGCGACGTCATTTTCATTAGACAGCAAGTGGCAAAATGGCCGCCCCTTGACATGGATCCAAATGGCTGCAATTTTTTTCCCGCTCAGTTCCGATTCCACCCAGGAAAGATGGATCAGAATGGCGAATTTGGAGCAGCGCGCGACTCTCAAGATTATTTGGGATTGGTCGTAATGTCACGTCAAATCATCGCAACCCAAAAACTTATTTTGTGACGCACGGCAGATCAGGGGCGTGGAGGATTTTTTATTTTTGGCCTCTTATGGGTGGCCGTCTCACGTGGCCGCCATCTTTAAATAATCATCCTCGCCATCGGTACTCGTCATTCCAAAATGTGACTTTTTTTCACATTTCTGTATATCAAGTGTGTTGTCGTCGTGCGGCAGCGCCAACATCACCGACCGTGTCCAAGCATAGTTTTTCATTCGACTGAAGACTCGGCTGTTTGGTGCAAATGATTTCGCACTCGCAGATTTTTCACAACTATTTCGGTCTCGTGGAGTGAACGTTGAACCATTCTGAAATTGTGAAATGGAGTCGTTCCATTTGGAATCATTCACTGTGTTCCCTAATCATCACAGAGGGATTTTGAGTAGACTATAGTCAGCTCTAAAAAGTCTACACACCCCTGTCTGTGCAAATGCCTTTTTTGTTTAGTTTTTTCTTTTTTATTTCTTCAAGTGGCCAAGTGAAATCAAACTGAAACTCGTTCCACATTTAATGGGGCCTGTAACCTGCACAACTCAACTGAAAAAGAAAATCTTACAAATAAATCACTGAGATAATGTGCGTGCACAAGTGTGCACACCCTCAGATAATCCCAGAGGGGTCTGTGTTCAGAATGAATTGGCCCCATTTCAGACTCATTTGAATTTCCAATCATATATATATATATATATATATATATATATATATACATACATATATATATATATATATATATATATATATATATCAATCCCAGCTCCGGCCATCCTGTGTGGAGTTTGCATGTTCCCCCCGTGCCTGCGTGGATTTCCACTGGGTCATCCGGTTTCCTCCCACATTCCAAAAACATGCATGGCAGGTTGATTGCACACCCGAAATTGCCCCTCAGTATGTGTGAGCGCGGATTTTTGTTTGTCTCTGTGTGCCCTGCAATTGGCTGGCAACTTTGTGTGAAAGGCAAGCGACACCAAGAAGTGGTCGCCAGTTGCACATTACTGAGCGGGAACCGATCTGACGCAGCCTCCAAAACTGAAAGTGCTGCAGACATTTGGGGCCACTAGTAGGTGTAGTAAAAAAATGTGGATATTAAAAAAAAAAAAAAAAAAATTCGCTAATTGACGAAATTCTACAAAACAATTCTTGCCTCACCAAACAATTACGGCTAGACAATGTTTGTGAACAGTTGTGAACATTTCTTTCTACACCTGCAACGTAATGAGAAAAGGGTTTTACGACAGCAGTCAGAATGGAAAAAAATGAATCAATAAATTTGTGCCATATGTGTCAAATTAGAATGCGTCTGTCATTTGAGGCCGGACGGAAGGAGAAATACAATTGAGCGCCGTTATTACGTCGTCGATTGAGTGACAACAAATTGAGTCGCCATCTTTTGACGAGTTTCCGATATCATCGCAAATGTGCCGTCGTAATGATGCAGAATGTGTTCGGCAAACATCCTCACGTCACGTTGTATGACTTGCTCGCCTACGGTGCGTGTGTGCTTTTCGTTTCTTTAGCGCGCTTGAGGAGTCGCAAAGCTTTCATCGTCATCCATTTTCATTCATGGAACACAACAATCGCTCGCCACGCCGACCTTTTCGGCACATCTAAAATTGTTTTTCCGACCGATGTCAGGCCCTTCGAGCCCAAAACATTTTACGGACGAAGGACGTAGACTTTGCATCTTGCGTTTACTTTCTGCTAAGATGAAACGCTCGTCCTCATTTGAAACGTTTACTCGGCTGCAATCTCAGAGTCACGTGACTGGATCCTGCCGGCTGATTTGCCGATGAGTTTTTCAGGACTCCCTCCTACTTGTCAGTGTGAATACTCGATCGTGTAATCGCGAAAGCAACATTGACGATGATATCGATGTCGATTGGCTCCAATAGCAGCGCAAAGTTGCTGCACCATCCCTCGAAAGCTTCGCCGCTTTTTTTTCAGCGCACTTGCACAGGTCTTAGCTCACACGAGAAGTCGACACGCTTTGCCCACATTTCCATCCCCAAAAGCGGGCGGGCTGTGTAGACTTTGCGCGCCCCCATCGCGGGACTGAAGAGTGGCGGATTCCGAGAGCGCGCCGATCATCATCATCATCGTCATCCCACCTGCAGCAGCGTGGTGATTTCGGGCACTTCCACGTTGACCGTCTCCAGCAGCATAATGGTTTGCGTCAGGGGGAAGTTGCGCCCGGAAGACTTCTCCGCTTCGTCGTCGTCGTCGTCAACGTTGCGCCGAGACATACTGAGCACACACGCACACGCGCACGGTGAGCATGTCGCTTCACGCCAGAGTGTTTAATTTATAAAGTGCGATTCGTCTTTGCAACATTTTGACATGCGGAAACTAATGTCTCAAAAAGTCCAACTAGTACAATCAGAGCTGGCCAATCCGTTCTGGGGCGGAACAGGATGGCCAGACGCCCATTTTTTTTTTTTTTTTGCGTGGGGGTTAGTGACTACTTTTAAAACAAAGGCCGGAGGTTGGTTTTGGTCCGGCCCACGAATCGGCCCTCGTGCGTGCGACGAACCTACTCTCCAAAATGGCCGTTTTTAGCGCCACGAGCAACTGACGCGAGACGGCAACGTGCGATCAAGCGTGTGTGGATTTCCTCATTCTGACGTCACCTAACGCACGCCACTTTTGAGGGTTTTGGAAGTGAAAGGCGGTTTACCTGTGCCGGACCAGCTTGAGGAGGTGCTGCGTGTACAAGCTGATCCAGTTGTGGATGAAGAGGCGCAGGCCGTCTTTGAAAGGTTGGAGGTCAACCTGCAGCCAACCGTGGACCAGGTCGTAGTCCTCCAACTCGTTCACTTCCGACAGCTGCTTTTGAAGCGCGTTGATCTGAAAGCGCGACAAAGAAAGTGTGGAAGTTTGCGGCATCTCCAACGGCAACATAAGTGCAGCACAAAAAGGGGAGCTGCGCGTCAAATGACGAGTGAAGAGGGAGTTGACGAGGCCGCATTTTGGGCTTGCGGCCTTCCTCGCGAACGTGGACACGGCCTCTCGGGCGCAAAGGTGAGGCGCGTTCACCTCTCGTTGGAAGTCGGCAAGCGTGGGCGGGGCCTCTTCCGCGTCCTCCTCGCCGTCCTTGAGCCGCCTGCCGTACGTGAGGAATTCTTGCATGACGCCGCGTTTGTGACTCTGCCACAGCGGCGAGAAGCGGTCCAGGTCGGCCCGGAGCAGCTCGGCCTCCTCGTTGACCTCCTGCAGGTGCTGCATTACTTCCTTTTCCAGAGCGATGAGCTCGCTGTTGTCCCGCAGCGCCTCCTGTGGCCGCGCAAACAACAGCGGTTGCGTGCGGCCCGAGGCGACATGCTGATTGGCGGCGGCGGCGGCTCACCTGGTAGTTGCCCCGGTGGGCGGCGCTGATCCTGGGCGGCAGGCCGGCGGCCGCGTGGACGTCGGCGATGAACGACTTGAGCACCTCGGTCAGGTCGGAGGTCAGGGAGGGATCGAAAACGCTTCCCGTGGGCTGCAGCTGCAGCGACACCTGCAGCAAGGCGCCCCCGAAACTCTGCGTGTGCGCGCAAACACGCGCGCCGTGCGGTCAGAAAAAAAAAGGCTGCCAAAGTGGGGAAAGACGCTCGAGTCGAGATCGCGCGTGGCCTCTTGAGCGGCTCCGGTTTTTGCAGGCGTTCATTTTAGACAAGGCTGCAAAATTCATTTGCGTTTTATTTTGGTTGAAAAATGAAACAAACGCAAAATGGCAGCAACCTTTTTGAAAGACTTTTGCAAGAAGTTTGCACGCCTCAGCTTCAAGCACACGTCAAGGTCGCACACCAGCAAATAGACGCAGCCGACAAAATCGAAACGGAAACATTTTTTTTTTCTTCCATGAATTGTTCCCTTCCTGGTTTGGTCGCTAAAAAAATGTTGCTTGGTGTGACATTCAAAGTAAAAGCAGCTTTTGGGTCGGGCAACCTGGAGCCGTAAAACTCGAGCGCTGCCGTTCGGAAGGCAAACATGTGCGTGCGTGTGCATGTATTCACCGTCGGCGACATGTTCTGCGACAGGAAGTTGAGCGAGTGCAGCAGCATCTGCAGGACGCCGTCCTGCACCCGCTGGTCCACGTGGTCCAGGTAGGCCGACCACACGGGCGATGACTCGTCCTTCACGCCGTACAAGACCGAGTTCTCCTGAGGACACGTCATCGTGATTTCCACAACAAGCGCAGCACCGACAAAACACAACAATCGACGAGTCCCGTCCGTTCCCGTCGGCTTGTCTCTCGCCTCATCGGCGTTCCGGGCCGTCCTGGCCTCCTGCCGATGGGACGTGCCCGGAACGCGCCACAGGAGGCGCTCTAACCTGACGCCCGTGGAGCGGCGGAGGCTCGTCTCTGAGTGCATCTCGCATGACGCAGCGGTACCTCTTCCTCCTCCCGTCACCAACGCCGGTCGGGTTGGAAACGGGTCCCACCTGGGAGACCCTCGCAACACGTTTGGGTCTGCCAGGTCGGACCGCCATCCGCCCCCCCCCCCTCCACCATGGGCGCCAACACGCCACCCGGCTGTGATGTTTTGACAACTCCACCCGAGAGTCCGAGACTTCCTTCCCCCTTTTGGCCAATCCAACATGGCTGGCGTCAAGACAGGATTGGTCGTGTCGGCACGTGTACGGCGCGGCGCGGTTCGACCTTACCTTGATTAGACGCACGACCTGGTCGCCGTCCTCACGCACACGCTCGTAGCTCTCCTCCGTAGCTCCCCCCTTTTCCAGGAAATCACCCGAGCGATTGATCAGGGGGAGTGCCTCCCAGCCCTGGGGGCGGGGCTAGCGTTACACTCGCATGCTGGCAAAGTGCACATGGCGTGCGCTGACGTTGACCGACCTCCGTGATGGCACACATGGCGGCCATGTTGGCCCGCGCTTCATTCACTGAGGCGAAGAAGACCGTCAAGCTCTGCCTCTTCTGCTCCATCAGCTGGTGGACATCTGGACACGCACGCATCAGAGGGGTCAATATACTTTTATCACACGCTGCTTTCTTTCTTGTCGAATTTTGATGTTCTGCTCCATGCAAGGGTACAAAGAAAGTTGTTTTGTAGATTTCTTGTATTCAGCCAGACAGCGCCACTTCTTTACAAAATTTGTTTTTGTCCATTTCAATGAAACACAATGAGTATTTTGTTGTAATTCCCTTTTGAGCATGGTGATGAGACAGGCATACACGAACCGCCACGGTATGAGAACATTTCATGGACTTGATGAACGGAAACAAAATTGTCATCGCTTATGATGAATTGCGCAAGCTCGTCACCTTCGCTGGTCCAGGTGCTCTTTTGCAGCTCCAGTAGACTCCGCCTCTGCTCCTCCAGCCTATCCTGGATCAGCGGAAGCTCCACCGGCAGAGCCCCGCCCACCACCTGGAAGGCCGCGGTCCACATCACAAAAAGCGTCGGCGTGTATACGCGTGCGTAGGCGCGTGCGTACCTGGTTGTATGAGGACACGATGTTGGTGAGGCTCAGGTAACTTTTGCCAATGTCACGCCCACATCGCAGAATTTCCGCCGTCTGCGGGCGGAGTTCCAGATCCTTCTCCCAACTGGCTTGTTTGATCTTGCTCAGCAGCGCCTCCAGCTGGACATGCACGTGCGTGTCTTTATTTGCATCGCAACTTTAACGGTTGAGCATTTCCGTGAAATGATTTGTTCTATTCAAGACTGTCTCGTGTGTTTGATCATGGAAAGCGCTTCGTTCCAGCTGACGTGAAATAAACTAGGATTGGTTTGGATGCGTTGACTAAATATGGAAACGCTTTGCGCTTCCCGTACAGTAGGTGGCAGTATGCACCAAAATGATGTGATGTCCATAAACCAAAAAAAAGACGATTTTTTTTTTTGCAAACATTTGGAGTGGTGTGCTTCTTAAATTTTTTTTACCCTTGGCCATTTTAAAATTTAAATTTGGTGTCCTCTCGCTGAGTACGTTCACAGTTCAACCGATTGGAAAATAAAATGGACAATGGACTAGGTGGTTTTCTTGGACCGCCAAACTTTTGACTATGAAGCACCCGCCGGACTGAGCGACCAACTGACGTCCACAAGTTGGTTCGGTTTGCGAAAACGACATCCGGGTCGCCAAGCCGCTGACGGCTGACGAATACCGGATACGCAAAATGTGGCGACGACGGCTGAGCACATCGAGCAGCGCCTCAATTATTGGCGACTTTTTTTTCCCTAAGTATTGTTGGCAATCAATAATTTCAGATTTTTCAACTTGACATGCGTGTCACACGCGACCACCAAAACGTTGCGCGCGTGGACAAAAGTTTGAGCACAAGCGTGCACATGGCAAGCGCTCGTTACAACGGCGCAAGACCGTTGGTTTGGAGATGAGGCGGCGCTCGTGTGTTGCGAGACCTTCTGTCCGCAGGGAATTCCCAGCATGCCTTGCGGCTGCGGCTCCTGCCGGATGAGCGGAAGCTGCAGGACGGCGGCGGCGTCTCCGTCCAGCTCGCGGCTCCACTCCTGACGCACGGAGTTTCGGATGTCCAGCAGCAGGTCGGCGATCTTCTGGAACTTCTGTCGCACCGCCTCGCACGACTCCACGCACCTTCGCACGCACGCACGCACACGTCACGCGTGTTACTCTACCAAAGTACGTCTTTCACATATCGGACGACAGCGGACCGCCGCGGCTCGCATGCGATTGACAAATATGCCGATGGTGATCGCAAGCTCCGCGGATGTCAATGACGACGACGACGCGACCACGATCGGTCTCCAAATGAATTCATTGAAACGCAGCGCTATTATTATTCCTATGATCATCTTCATTTGATTTTTTAAATCACGCGCCCAGTCGCGGGTCACACGCAGACACCATCGATTGCCGCTGATCACCTGAGCCGACTCGCCCGCTTGCGTCGATCTTGCGCCTCTCGCGTGCCCAATGAAAGGCGCCGCATCCATTGATCGGTTGTGTTCACGCCCACAACGGAGCAAACGGCCGTTTCCAACTTGGTGTGTCGGCCAAAATACAGAAGGAAAGAAAACGCCGCCCAGGCGCACTTTGACTGCCGCCGCACCGAATCACTAAGTCAGTTCTCTTTTTTTTTGTCACACAAGGCGCGACCGGTGCGACGTACATTCAGATCTCACGAACCCTTCAATGCTACAAACGACAGCCCTTGGAAGAGAGTGTGAGGACTTTTGCAATTTGGCGCGCCTGCCCGTGTGCACGGCCTTACAGATGCTGGACGCTCTGGAAGTTGTGCCAGACATTGTGAGCCCGGAGCATGAGTTGCTTGGTCCACCGGAGGGTCGCCGCGGGCGATGAGGTGAACTTGGACGAGATTTCTTTCTTGGCCTTACTCTTGACCAGCGCCTGCACCCGGTCCAGTTCTCGCAGGACCAGGCCCACCAGCCTGGACAGCTGAGGACGCAGCTGGTCCCGGATGGCCGGACGCTGCAGCACCGGCCCGAACATGGTGACCACCTTGACGGCGGCGGACGGCAGGCAGCATTCGTCCAGCGTCCCTCGCAGGATGGACACCAGGCGGGCCTCCAGGTGGGCCACGTGCTCCTGGAAGGAAGCGGCCTGCTGCGCAAAGCTCTGAGGAAAGCAGAAGAGTCAGCGCGGGCACCGAGGAGCGAGCGGAGCGAGCGGAGCGAGCGGAGCGCCGCCTTCTGCTCACCCCGTCGGCGGGTTCGCTGGCGTCGCTCTGGCAGTCGGCGAGGATGTGGAGCTGGCGCAGGAAGTCTTGGCAAACGCCCTGCACGGCGCCCGTCCACATCCTGCCGCGCCCGCCGGCCACCACCACTTCCTCCAGCTGGAACTGAAGGCGCACGCGGTACACTTCCTGCGGAGAGACGCACGGCGTGTCGTGGGTGCGCATGGAGTGGACTCGGAACCGAGACGCTTGCCAAAACGCCGCGCCGACTTCCACATCGACTCGCGACTCGCAACCACTTGTGACTTCCGAGCACGACGCGCACTTTTTGCACGAGCCATCTCCGTGCTAACGTCATGTCTTTTGATTTATCCAATTCCGTTTTTATTTTCCATTTAATCTAATTGATATATTTAATTAAATGATCGTTGTCTTGCGCAGGAGAGCGGAGCTCTCTCATCTCGTTGCACACGGAGTACAATGACAATATCGAGCTTTCTGATTTCTGATTAAATGACAATTCCACAAGACAAAAGTACGAGCGCCTTTGGACGATTTTCACCCTGCGGATAATACGCTCGAGCGTCTTAAATCGAGTCGAGCATTTTTGGGGGGGGAAATGTGCAACGAGAAAATAACAAAAACAAAAGTTGAACAGACTCAGGCTCTGTTTGCACAAATGACACTTGCAAGCAAATTTCTTAAACATTTGGTCACACCTTTTTTATTTATTTTTAGGCGTACCACGAGTGCGGTGGGCGGCAATACGCTTAGTGAGCAGCGAGACGAAATAGGCCAGGAAGTGTTTTGGAGATAAACGAAAAGCAACAATACCGGTTGGAGGCCGGGGGGGGCTCACCTCCACTCGCTACAAAACGGTCAAAATGTCGGATTGCGAGGCATTGGCAAGCTGGCCGTACTGCGCGTGTGCGTGTGCGTGTGCGTGTGCGTGCGTGCATGCCTGGATGCTTTGCAGACGGATCAGGAAGTCGTCCAAGCGAGAGAAGACCAGATGAGATGGAAACTCCCACCTGTGTGATCCGCCGTCCTGCACACAAACGCACGCGTCAGCGGTCATGTTGCCATGGTAACCGATAGCAACAACATCCATAGCAGCCGTACAAATAAATCAGAATCCAGTATGTCACTGCCTCCTGGTCTGACGGTGCCTTTAAGGGGCGTGGCCAAGTGAGTGACGTTAACCACGCGGGGCTCGTTCCGTACGAGCGTCCACTCGAAATTCCATCTCCCCTTTGCCGCTTCGTCCCCATTTGGAGAGCGGCGGACCCACCTGCTGTTCCAGGAGCATCCTGTGATGGATGTATTTGTCCTTGAGAGTCTGCAAAGTCAACGTCACCACCCGCACGTCATCGAGAACCTGGGCCGGATCCAAAAGCAGGCCGCGCATCACTTCCTGTCCGCGTAGGAACGTCCTGCTCTGCAACATGACAACACAAGAATGCCGGTCAAGTCGGCCGCAGCGTCGGGTAGCCGTCGCGCGTTTCGCAACAGCATGTTGACGTCTTCGAGTCACCCAACCGAACACGAGTCCTATTTCTGCGGGTGAAGCGGCGAGATCGAGCCGTTTTGCCAGCTCGCGAAAACAAACTCAGCTCGTCTCGGCAAGCCGAGCCCTCGTCTGCCTCGGTCGCCGTCGGGCCGACCGCCCATGCCTCATCTTTTAGGTCAGCGCGATGCATCATGGGATGTCAAGCGGCGGCGGCGACTTACCCGCTCGATGAAGAGGTTGCAAATCTCTTGCAGGAGGACGACGATCCAGCAAGGCTTGCAGTGAAAGCGTGACCCGAGCCACACCTGGTGCACCTTCTCCATCACGGCGGCCATGTTGTCCCTCAGCTGTCCGTCACAGGCAGCCCACCGTCGTCATCGTCATCGTCATCGTCATCGAGGGCAGCACTCACCTGCGGGTAATCCAGCCGCTCCAGTTCCTCCACTTCATGCTGCAGAGGCGCAAGGTTGTCATTGGCGTCCTGGGCCTCGGTCAGTCCTGACAGGTCAAAGGTCACAGGTTAGCCCAGGTCAATAGCTCGCATGGCTACTTTGTTGCTTTTCACCTTTCTGGGCGTCGGCATGGATGTCTTTCAAGGTGTTGCAGTAGGCCCCCTGGGCGGACTGAAGCAACGACGCCACCTCCTGGGCGCTGCCGCTCGACATCTGCGGCGTCGCAAGAAGAGCGTGCGTGGTGAGCGCTCGCGCGTTTGCCGCTCACCAATTGAAGCCACGAGGCCGACCTGGCTGACAACGCACTCGCGCAACATTTGGATGATTATGTCGTGCAATCACCTCCCGGACGATATTTGGCATTTTTTTCTACATTTTGCAAATGTGAACGTTTGTTTAATCAGCTTGCTTAAAAGCATTGACAGCAAGTGGAGTAGTTTGCACTTTCCTCTTGAACTGCAAACAAATATCGATTGTCCGCTTAGAATCGGTAGCCCAGAAAAAAGAAAAAAGTTGAATTTTGACATTTCGATGACATCCGATCAGACAAATGCGACCTGAGTGGCGGATGCTGCATACGCAATTGACGTGGAAGCACGTATCCGGCTCGGACTTCATTCAAACGTTTTCAGTGCGACGTGAAAAACAAAACCGAGTTGACTCGCGCTGGCTCAAACGAGCGCCGCCGACGTTCGCGTTATGTGAGCATATGGGTGTGATGTCAACTAAGGCAGGCACGATGTTAGCACGATGTTAGCATGCGGTCGGCGAGTCGTCACCTGCTGCAGGATGAGCTGCAGGTTCCTGAGTCTGTTGCTCCAGAAGTTGAACTCCTCCGACGGTGGCGGTTTGAGTCCTTCCAGGAGCGGTTGGGCCGGGTTCTGCTGCAGGAATTCCGACACTAGCCCCGCCCACTCGATGATGACCGACTCGCATGCGTGCAGCAGCTTCACGTCGCACGACTTCCTGTCGTGAGAAGAGACCACGTGACTGCGTGAAGCATGCGTGACTCGGTAGCCATGTGACAAAGGGCCACCATCTTGGTAGAACTTTCCAAAAAAAAAAAAAACAACATGCAGGTTGCACTTGAAAGGCCAGCAGAACAAATTTGTGACAAAACATTTGACGAGTGAGGAACTCAACTTCTTATCGCGGCCTTTGCGCAATTCAACATTTTTATGTAGCGCATGCCGCACCCACTTGTTGGGAACTTGGCGGCATCCCTGCGAGAGGGGGGTCTGCGCCGCTGCGGGAGCAGTCACAGCCGACGCCCATGACGGCAAATCAAACGCTTCCTCCGTGTTGACATGGCAAAGCGCACCGCCACGCCGTGAAGTGAGAACTCGGAGCGTGACCCCGACCGCGATCGGGATCCGCCCGCCCGCCACAAATGCTTCTGGGGGCAATTTGGCTGCCAGCCAATGCAACATCTTCTCGGGACATTCGAGGACCTGTCGTATGCGTGAGCGGTCTTTGCGTCATGTGCACACCTGTCAAGATTGCACCAGTTGTGCTTTTTCAGCACCACCGTTGCCCTCATACGACGTCAAGGCCATGAATCTGACGGAGCCGCGACTGCGAAACCAACCGCGAGATGGGCGCTCCAGACTCGATTGTTGTGAGTGTCCAAATTCTTTGTGCGGTTTTCGCATGGGTGGCCAGTCAAGAAAATTCTGATAGTGATTCCATCACATTGACGCGAGCAATCCAAGCAGACGTCGCAACTTTTGGCAAACGAAGGCCGAGCGTCGTCGCGATGCTGACCTGTCCTGGTCGTCATGGAGACGTTTGGGAAGCGGCAGAAACGTCCAGCCCTCCTTGCGAGCCTTCATGGCGAGAGCTTGGTTCTTGAGCCTCTCCATCAAGTTGAGCGTCTCCTCGGCCGCGCCGGGAGACCAGCCGTCCTCATTGGCCGGATTGCTAAGCAACGGGCAGATGACCTGCGGGGACAAAAGCGCCAGCGGCGTCAATTTGCGTCGCAGCGCCGTTGACGGCGGCTAGCTGACCTCCTGAGTGAGTGCTGAGATGAAGGTGAGCACGTCGTCGGCGTGGACCTCCTCCACCAGCAGCATGGCGGCCATGTTGTCGGCGCTCACCATGCCTTTGTGCGTTTTGCCCAAACAGATGACCTTGTGGCCCGATTCGGGGAAGTCCAGGCTCATGCTGGCGCCGCCGTCGGCGTTGAGCCACACGTACAGGTTGACCATCTCCTTGGTGTTGAAGAAGCTGTTCAAGTAGACCAGGTGCTTCTTGACGTTCACAAAATCGAGCCACTTGGGCTCGTCCAAGCGCAAGCTTTGCGCCAGCAGAGGCTTCAACAAGTCCACGCGCTTATCGCTGGCTTCCATTTTGGTCCGCGGGCGCACCTCTCGTCGTCCTCGGCCGGCCGCGACTCACCCACCTGCGAAAACCACAAAACAGGCATCACCTCATTCAACGGCTTTGTCACACAGAGCGTCATCATCCGCTCACAGCTCTGATGTCATCGCACGCTGTCATCATCGGCTTGTTTTTCACTTTTTTTTCCTGATAGTCGATAGTCTTCTTTATCTTTTAGTCGTGTTTGCATTTTGCAAATGTTGAACGCTGACATCATTGTACCCGTTTGGTGATGTTGATATCGTCTTCCATCCATTATCTGAGCCGCTTCTCCTCACGAGGGTCGGGTCATGCCAGCCTCTCCCAGCTGACTTCGGGCAGTGGGCGGAGCTACACCCTCAACGGGTTGCCAGCCAATCGCAGGGCACACCTGGACGAACAACCATCTGCACTCACACTTGGGGCCAATTTAGAGTGTTCAACCTGCAGATGCATGTTTTTGGAATGTGGGAGAAATGCCACGCGGGCAGGCACGGGGAGAACACGCAAACTCCACACAGGAAGGCCTCAGCCGGAATGGAACCCAGCACCTCTATTGTTATGGAACGAGAAGCAATTTGAAAAAGTTGTTTCATTAAAACCGTCGGTAGAAAAGAGATCCATGTGGTGAAGAAAATAAATGTTTGACGCGTAACTAGCCCACTTAAACCCTCCTCAGAATTTGATGTGCTATTCTCAAATCTGGACGGGAGATCAATTATTTTCTCGGTTGCTTTGCCCGCCTTACCTGTGGGCGGCAGTGTTGCACATTGTTGGCCAACACCATAAAAGAATTTGCACGAGGTCGCCGGAGTTGGCGAAAGCGACAAAAGTGTGCTCGCGTTCTTATGTCACCACTTGGGCAAGTCGGAGTGAGCTTTGATTCGTCAAGGTGGCTTGACTTGAATTAATGCGCCCATGAATGGAAGTGCAGCTGTCCGGAGCTAACAGAGTTAGCTTAGCTACATTGCAACTTACCCAATTGTGTAGTCGTCGAGTTTCTTGTGCTAGTCGGCCAAGGTTGACTTGACTGAAGTGGAGAAGTGAAAACGGTTCAAGTGTGAACGACCAAGAGAAAGAAAAAGCACCAAGCAGGAAAGCAAGCGAGCTTCGTCGTTGGTTTCAGCCTGTTTGAAGGTGCGTGCCTCACTCGCAACTTGGTCAACATCAAAGCAGATGTAGCCTTAAAAAGTGGATAACCAGTTGGGAACTCAACTTAATTTCGTATGGAGAAAAGAGGGGGTGGCAGACATAAAATAAAATGTTAAACATTTTAAAATGAAAATAATTCTTTTAAAACACAAAATTGTGCCATTTTAACGTTCCTGCATCCACCTTCGTCCGCCTGCTGTTCCGAAAGCAGCCACTGGGAGGTGTCAAGGTGTGAGAAGTTGTGCTCACTTTAGCTTCAGGTAAGAGAGAAGAAGAGTTTTGCTGCTCCTTTTGTCGTTGGCACGCTGAGGGGCTGCAGTGACTCACGCACTTCAGTCTGCATGTTGGGAACTTTCTGAACTGTTGGTAACTAGCACGATCATTTTACATAACTCACGATGCATTGCGCTTGTTAAAAAAAAGCAGTTATATGGAGGCAACGTTTCAAAACTGTTTTTCATCTTACTGATGAGTCGGTGCAATCCCCAAAGTCGTGTGACAGTGATGAGGGGGTAAAAAATGCCTTGAAGAGGACCTCGAGTAAATACCTATATTAAAAAAAATCTTTGATTTGGAAACAGTCAGTTGTCTTGAATGCTGCCTGAAGTTATGCGGAAGTGATGACCCAAAAGGCCGTCTGAAGTCCCTCCCCAAGCAGACTGTTCACAGGTGGGGGGGATTGTGACGTCACTGGTCTGAAGCGTGTTCTGATCCGCGAAAACGTGACATTTTGCCAATTCGCACTAGGGCGGTGTATCGATTCAGATTTCTAAAATGATTTTGATTCACAAGGGCCTGATTCGATTCACTTCAATTTTCAGTTCTGTGAAAGATTTCACGCAGTACCAATTCTACTTTCACGTGGAAGACTTTCTCAGGTGAACCAATGCTGCAAAGTAGTCAACATTTTTTGCATCTGTAAAAATAGGAGTATTACCTTAGGAATTGTATTTTTTAAGACCAGCTCCATTCCCCACCTAACCCGACCACCCCGTCCTGTGCTGAGCTAACTTTTCTCTCCTGACTTTCAGATGTGAACGCAAGCCTGATAAAGAAGCACCATCGCAGCATCCAATATGGCGGTAAGCGAGCGAAGGGGCGGGGTCAGCGATGACGACCGGAGATGATGCAAACAAAAGGCCGAATTGTAGCTTGATCTCCCGCCCGCAGTTTGTTCTCACGGCGGGGAAAAAAAAGCTTTGACAAAAAAACGACCGAAGCGTTTGTCTGATCCTCTTCACATCGTCAATTGACTGGACAACTGTGTGACGTCATTGAGGCGTTCTAAACCGTCTAAACGTTTTTTTTTTTTTTTCCAGCTCTTCCTGGTGGACCACTTGCAGTGGCTCCTCCTCCCAACTGGCGGCCCCTTGTGCTTTTAGCTCACCTTTTTCTCTCACCTTAAAAATAAAACAGTTGACAAACCAAACAAACATGTTTTTCTTCCGTTGCAAACATTACAAATGAAAACGTAGTCGATTATTGTGAAACTGTTGGACGTTTGAGGTTTTTTTTACTTTGATGTGATAAATGCAATTTATTTAACTTTAGTTTTGACCAGCTGAGTTTCTGCAATGATGCCGATTGACACAGATGGCATCATGACGGCGAGTGCGAGTTGGCGATTTTGCGAAAGGGCGTCACTCGACGTTCATTTCATAATCGAGCTGATTGTCAAACAAGAAAAGCTAAACTATTCAAGTGTCAAATATTAAGTTTAGGCTGCAAACAACAAGCACCTACTGACGTCCAAGTGTTCATTCCTGAACAACCAAACTATTCTAGACGACTTTGACAAAGACGGCGTTTCGGGGCAGGTGGGGTGATTACGTCACTTCCGCACAATAATGACGACTAGCTAGTCAAGATGGCGGCGACGTGCACCCAGACGTTGAGACGAGCG
This sequence comes from Idiotropiscis lumnitzeri, assembly GCF_059441095.1. Taxonomy (NCBI): domain Eukaryota; kingdom Metazoa; phylum Chordata; class Actinopteri; order Syngnathiformes; family Syngnathidae; genus Idiotropiscis; species Idiotropiscis lumnitzeri. Next base: position 22,209,262 of record NC_142402.1, read on the forward strand.
CTCGTGTTTATGTTTGGACGTCCTGTTTTGCGGCCGACCGCCTCCAGTTTGTCGTCGCTTTGCTTCGCGAACGCTTCGCCGAGCAGGTGAGAACCAAGTGCGACTAAGTAATCCCGTTCCATCGCTACTCAAGTACAACTACACTATCACTTCCTGTCAACTGTCCTCCGACCACTCAATGTCTTTGGGCGACGGCAAGTGACGTCATAGTTGGGTGGCAATTCTGCTCGTCCGATACAATTGTACAATGGCGTCTCCTACTTTCATAAAAAAAAGTTGCAAAATATCAACACACGTAATCTGCATCACGTGGTAATATTTGATGCCAAAACATGACGTCATACTTGCGTGATGCTCAATTGGGAATGTTTTCACGTGTGTTACATTTGCCTTTTGCTCTGAGCAACCAAACAGATGAGGAATTGTGACATCATGGATCAACACAAATGTTTTTGCTTGAAGATTGTCCCGATTGCTAATAAAGTTTTGCCTTGGACGACTTGGTTGAAGAGGCGGAAATCTTTGGACGGAGAGAAACAAACGGACTGTTGGCATTGGCAAAAAAAAAAACAAAACCGCGCGGTGGAACGGGGATTCATGTTTTTAGAGTGGGGTGGTGTTCAGGCCCACAGAGAAGGACTTGCTGTCCTTGACCCGACGACCGCTGCGTTTGCTAACGGACTAATAATCTAGCATCAGTCGAGGGTGCTTGTTGCTATTGTGCTAATGGTGCTGTGTTCAGGATCATCAGAATTCAGAAGAACGCTGTTGTGATGTCAGGAAGGGGGAGGAGAGGAGGAGGCGTATGGACGGTGGCAGCAGCAGGTGAGTGATGTCACGGATGACGCTCGCTCTTTTTCTTGCTCTTTATTTTCTTGTCATTCTTTTGAGTCTGGTGTTCTCATTTTGTCATTTCAGCTTTTTGGTTTTTAGGCTCATCGGAGGAGGCGTCGAGCCAAGAGGAGGAGCTGATCGTGCTTCTGAAAAAGGCCAAGGTAGCGAAGCGCCTCGTCCACGCGTGCGCTTGCCTCGCCCAACCTTCATCTGTCACTTGACCTTGTCCGCAGCTCTGCATGGCGAGGGGCCAGCTGGAGGCGGCCATGTCCTTCCTGCACGCAGCCGCCGCCATCGCGCAGCGGGAACGCCACCGGCCTGCCATCATCTACGCATACAGCCAGGTGGGAAAAGGCGGCGGGTTGCAGACCTCACGGCCAATCAAAAGCGCCCCGTGGCATCACGTGAGCTTTGACCAGCAAAAGCATTATCACTGGCGCAGAGCGAGCGAGGTCCAAACGGACGCTCGGGTTTTGTCTTTGGGATTTTCAATTTCTTCTGCGGCAAAAAAAAAAAGTTGCCATGTTTCATCCCACTCCGATCAGATCGGGTCCCTGACAGTTGTGCCATGTTTGTGGTTTTCGAAAAATGTGCAACTTCCAAATGAGACCACCAGGGGGTGGGGCTTTCTCCTGTTGTGGCGTGGCTTGGAATGGCGTGATCACATGACAATGTGTCTCCTCAGATGGCTAACCTGGCGTACGTTCAAGGTCACCTGACTCAGGTGAGTAGACGATGCATCATCGGTTGACGCCGTCGGCACGGTGACGTCGTCGCTCTCACCCGACAGGCAGAGAAGCTCTTCAAGGCGGCCATGAGCTACATGCTGGCGGGCGGTACACCGCAGGTGAGCGAACTTTCGGCCCGCTCGCTAAAGTGCGTCCGTTCCGCTTGCCGCTCAGCAGCTCGCCCTTTGCAGGACGACAACGCCTTTGTGGAGATGTCGCTCAAGTTGGCCACCATGTACGCGCAACAGAACAAGTGAGAACGGCGGCGCTCACTCAACCACGCCGAGGTCAGATCACATGTGGCTTGACTGCGTGTGCGCGCTTGCGTGTGTGAGGGCGGAGCTGGCCGAGCACGGTTTCAGGTTCTGTTTGGAGACTCTGGAGGTTAAAGTGCAAAAGCTTGAGGAGACGCCAGCCGATCAGCTGACAGGTGAACGCAACTTTTACGACGACGACGACGTTCTTTGTGTACCGTTTTTTTTTTTTTCTTGCGGCTTTATCCAGAGGCGGATGCGCTTCTGATGAAGGACACTCGTCTCCTGCTGGGTTTGTGTTTGGACTCGCACGCTCGATATCTGGCGTCCACAAAGCGACTGACGCAGGCTGCCGCCCACTACCACAAAGCTTTGGACATCTGCCGACAGGAGCAGGGACCGCATCATCATCAGGTGGGGATGCGCGCTGACCGTGACGCTGGCGGCGCCCTGCTAAAAAAAAACCTGTGCGCGCGTCACCCACAGACGCTGGTCCTGATGAGCGACCTGGCCACCATTTTGGATATGCAGGGTCGCCACGACGATGCTCTGGTGCTGATTCGTCAGGCGGTGGATGCGGGCCGAGCCTCGGGACACGAGGACCTTCACGTCCTGCTGGCCAACATGGCCGGCGTCCTACTGCATGCAGGTAGGACGAAGGGTCGCCCGGCGGGCAGACAACGGCGACCTCTCTCTGTCGCTTTGCATCTTCAGGTCACCATGACGACGGCGTGCGTGCGTTTCGCGAAGCTCTGGATCTCGCACGGCAAGTCGACGACGGCGAGGCCATCGCGCGCATCCTGCGGGGCCTCGGGCGTGCTGCCGAGCTCGACCCTGGCCGAGAGGAGGCGGAGCAACGTGTCACATAGATGAGGGTCATAGGGCAACTTTCTACACGGCGAATAAAAGCGGTTCAAGTGAACTAAATTTGTTTGGTGATTTATTGAAGAAAAAGAAGAGTCGACAAAAGCGGAGCAACCTTTCCTCTTAATAACCGTCGTGGCCGCCCCACCCTCTACCTCGGTAGCCCCCTGCCCCTGCATATCCTCCACTTTCGCCCCAGTAGGCCCCTCCCCCGCCTCGGTAGCCCCCTCTTCCTCCACCGTAGCCGCCGCCCCCTCTGTAGCTTCTGCCGCTGCCTCCCATATATCCTCTTCCTCCGCCGTATCCTCCACCGCCGCCCCCATGGTAGCCTCTTCCTCCTCTGTCAAGGCGTCCCATCTTGGGGGGCCGAGGGCCATCGCCCATCCTGCGCAGAGACAATGGCCGATCGTAGCTGCTGTTTACTTCCATCAACAGTCATGATAGGGGGAAAATTTTTTTTATTGTGCTTGCAGTAGGTTTAAGGCTGCTAATTTGCAACACCTAACCCGACACGGGATTTCATCAAAAGAACACGAAACCAGTAAGACAACTCATGAAAGGTGATGTGATTCTTGACCACCGGGTGGCGCCATGAAGCTTTGAACCATGACCAATTGATCGGACGCTTCATGAAACTTCATTTAACGCCACTATTTGAGTTGAGTGCAGTGGTCGCCCTCTACTGGCACTCCATGTCGGCACCAGATTTTGCCAAACATGGCCGGCATGGCCCTCGCGTTGGTTCACGATCCCGTTTAATTTGGACGTGGTCGGTTGCTGCCAGCCCATTTCTTCAAGTGAAATTGGATCTCTTCAATCACAAAACTGCGACCTGGCGGCTCACCTGTGGTTAGCGGCGGCCAGGTTGATTCCTGCGGCGGAAGGTTTGGAAAGGTGTCGGATAAGGTTGAGCAGCCGCTGGTTGCTTTGGTCCAACTGGGCGATGTACTCGGGCTCTTTGCTCACTTCCACCACCAGAGCCTCCAGCGCCGCCCGGAGAGCCAAGATGTGGCCGGCCGTCTCGTGAGGGATGCGCAGCTTGATCCTGTGTGTGTGTCACATGACCCGTTAGAACCCGGAAAGTCACGCTTGTACTTTACGTTCGGACGAAATCCTAATTGCCTACTTGAGGCCAAACGTAAACGATGCAACAAAAAAGCACTTGTTTGCTCATGCTGGAGTATTGAGGCAGTCAAACGCATCAAAATTCAACGGAGACGGCGCCTTGAGGAGCGTGGCCTTCTTCAGCGATACGTCAGCACATCCACCATATTGGATGTGGCCATCGGACGAGCCGCAAAATGGGCAGATCAGATCAGAATCATCGATTGGTAAAAGTGTGTCAGTGTGACGTCACGCAGCCAAAAGTACCGTTTCAGTCTCAATCCCACCACTTAACATTGAATGGGTGCTTCTTCGGACGATTTGAGGGTTCACGATGTGCAACAACCAATCGGAGCTGAACACAAGTGTGGAGTTTGACATTCATCAAGTAACAAAATAAATCAATAAATAATTATTTTTTTTGTTGCTTAGCAAGCAGCGGTCGAAGCTAACTTTTGGTGTTCCAAAATTCAGCCACTTGTCATGGAATTCGGGGACTTTGATGCTAATTTTTCCGCTTTTGGGACGCATCTAACATCTGAAGACTGATTTCATTGCAACATTTCAGAACAGCCACATCCAAGCGCCATGAGTGACGCCAACGAAGCAGGACGGACGGTTCCTCCGTCAGCTGTCAACATCCTCGTCCGATTTCCAAGATTGTTGCCGTGCTTTTTCATTTACAACACACACACACATACTTTTGCTAACCGTGCGATACACGTGCATTGCCTCTCACCAGTCATCCAGCTCCACCACGTCTCCGTTGGACGACACCTTCTTGCAGGCGAAGAGCAGAAGCTGCAGCGCGCTGACTAAAGTCATTCCTTTGGCAGAGATGGCTCGCGTGCGGATCTGGCGACACCCAAACAAGTTGTCAATTCGGGAGTATGCGTCACGTGATGCAAACGCGACACGCTAGCAGCACCTTCTCGCTGAAGACGAAGAAGGGCGACGGGTAGGCCAGGTCGTGGCTGGTGAAAGGACAGTTGACGGACGATTTGTGGATGAGGGCGTTCCGGCCCTCGGTGGTGAGGATCTTCCGCTTCTCCTTGTGGAAGCAAACGTTGGGATAAGCGCCGTATGACAACAGCGACACCACCACGTCCAAGTTGTTGTCCGGCCCCATTGCCGTGAACGTCTGCGTCATGAGACACTCTGACACCACATAGGCACACACGGCAGAGCAAAGTGAGCATCTTCATACACCCCCCAAAAAAAAAAAAAAAACGTTAACGTGAAATAATATTAAGCCGTGGCGATTATTTAAGAAATTTGGGCAAAAAAAGTGGCAGGGGGAAAATTTTCTTTCTGACTTTTCATTGATTCGTCTGGTACGGTTTGACTTTTCCAACCTTCGGGAAATCCAGAGTTGACCAGGATCTCCTTGAGCTGGACTTTGGCCTCCCACGTCATGCGCAGCGTGGCCATGTTGAGACGTTTGTGTTCGCAGAAACGACTTTCTGCCTCCTCGCCGTTAATTCTGAAACAGACAAGCGGGATGAACGCCGTCCCGTCTCGTCAACGGCGTCAACGTCACACCCACCTGACTTCGTCCCAGGCCTGGAAGACGCACAAGAGCGCCACGTGGTCCGAAAAGCGGCAGCCCGCAAAGTTCCGGTGGACAAAACCCAGACGCTTTCCCTCGCTGATGAACGGTTCTTGGAAGCAGGACGCCGCCGAAATGGTGCACATGGCGTCGCCCAAGCTAGACGCACGCAAACATCAGCACAGGAAGCCAAAGCAGCAGCAACGGGGAGTGGAGGAAACGCACCTGAAGATGCAACCCATGATCATCATCTTGCCCAAACGAGGCTCGATGGGCAAGCGGGCCAGGATGCGCCCCAGCGGAGTCAGTTCATCGTTGGAGTCCAGCGCGTTTAGTTCTGTGCGCAAGCGTGTGCGTTGTTGCATGGCCGCCAAAGTGTGCGCGCGCGCAAACGTGCACTCTCACCTCTGAGCGTGTGCTCCGCCTCAATGACGGCATCCAATGGCGGCGGCTCAATCGCTTTCGAGAGGAAGTGACCGATGGCGCCGAGCCTCAGCAGCTTGATGCTCAGGGCGACTTCATGCAGCGGAGTCCGAAAAATCTCGGGCGTCATATGAGTCTCCAGTCTGCAAACGCATGCACACGCACACGCACGGTTACGGTTACGCCACGGGGGCGTGGTCATCGGAACGGACGCCGTCGTCGTCGTCGTACCGGTCGAATCGCGCGCGACTGCAGAGGTGGAAACAAAATCCGGCTCGCACTCGCCCGGCCCGCCCTTTTCTCTGCTCCAGGTTGGTCTTGGAGGCCCACACGGTGGCGTAGTTGGTCATGTTGTTGTGAGATGTGAACAGCTTCACCTTCTGCCTGCACGCACGTTAATAATCCATTATTCGCACTAAATGAGTCGTCACAAGTTCACATAAGAAAGCCACGACGGGTGTTGTCCTGATTTCTGAATTTGATCTCAAACTTAGGCCTCAATCTAACGCCGCTTTTTCTTTTTTTTCCTTAATATTTGTGAACTGCGGCAATGTGAAGCCCTTTGAGACTTAGTTGTGATTAATACATTTGACTTCTTTTTTGGGGCGGGGAACGGGCTGATTGCATCGTGGTTCTTTCTCACGGAAAGCGACGACTTGAGATGGCGCTGCGGTCACGGAACCACAAACATCTCAAGGCACCAGCGGATTGAAAAGCGTATCCAAAAAGACGGATCTGACGTACGTCCATCCACGTTACTAAACTTGGCCAAAGTGATGCAATCACCAGTCGAGCAGGATGTTCATTCCGTTGTTGAATTTTTTTTTTTTCAGGGGGGAGGGGGGTGGGGGGGGGGGTTTACGGCAGATCGAATCGGATGCACTTGTTCGTTTTAGGAATTGCATCATTTTTTCCCTCCTCTTGGTCTAAAATGACGACCACATTTCTTTCTTGATTTCTTTTCGTGCTGCCTCAAGACAGAAAGTTGCCATTTCAAGCGATTTCTATATTGTTCAACAACATAACACTCTGCGACGGCAGATTCCTTGTTTTGTTTTTTTTATTGGGGCACCACAAATCCTGAATTTGTCACAGGCCAAAATCACAGCCTAAACCCAAACCCGAAGATCCTTTTTCTAGATCGTGGGCCATCTTGGTGCTAAAGGTCGCAGAAGTGAATCCCAGCACGGTGACGGCGGCCTCGACAGAACTTACTTGCAGGAGTCGATGACGTAGACCACGTCGTTGATGGTGATGCTGGTCTCGGCAATGTTGGTGGACAAAATCACCTGCAAGCGGCAACGTGACATGACGCACGGCAAGCACAAATCCAAAGTGCTGAAAATCGCTTGCCATCCTTGACGATAAAAGTTTGGCACCGCGGTCGGCGTGGGCGAGCTTCGATGCATCGGCCAGCGACAAAGTTTGGCGACGTGTTGCGGTATATTTTAATGCAAAATAAAATGATCTCCAATTATTTGATCAAATGTTTGTCAACATTGTGATAACGCGCTCGGTCAATAAATTCCGACTAAATGTCGCCAAAGATGGCAGCGATCACGCGTAAGCAAGCGACGTGACGCCGTCACCAACCTTCCTGACGTTGTCCGGCACCGGCTCAAACACGAGCCTCTGCTCCTCTCGGGGGATCTGCGAGTGAAGCGGGAGGACGCGATAGCGGCTCCTGCCTGGAAGCCGAAGCAGAGAGCGAGCGGGCGGAGTCAACAAAATGCAGTCGGCCGTTCGGGCGCCGCCGTGCGACCGTTACGTACCGAAGTGAGGGTTGCACTCCAGGTGGCGCTGCATGGCGTAAATGAGGTTCCAGCCGGGCAGGAAGACGAGGACGGCGCCCAACACCTGAAGCGTCTCGATGTACTTGAGCAGCGCCTCCACCAGCTCGAAGGACATCTCCTTCTCGTTGAGCTGCGCCATGGCGCGCTTGGTCTCCGCTGAGTACTCGGGCCCGCACATCACGTTGCAGTTGACCTGCGAGGGCACCGGCAGACGCACGTCAGCTACGCGCGGCGGCAGCGGCGGCGGCGGCGCTTACGTCTTCGTCTCCACCGCCTTCCTCATCTTTGTCTCGCTTCTTGCGGTCCGGCGGTGGCGGCACAAAGTTGGTCATCTGGACGCAGTCCTCCAGGAAGTACTCTGCACAGCGCGCACACAAGCAAAACTAAATTCGTCCGTCAGCATGTTAAAGCGCTTTTGGCCCACAACGCACACGTCGGGTCACGCTACGCAAAATAACATATTTGCCATTTTTTTTCTCTCTACCCTGCTTTGCTTAATTTCTTCAGCTGTTAAGCAAGCTTTGAACGCAATTGTCGTCATGTGTTGTCAAGCACAACGGGGTCAATTTTTATGAAAAAGGCCGGATGGGGACCAAAAAAAGGCGCAAGTGGAGCTAATGTCCAAGACGACGTTTTTGCAAACGGACTCGAGTCGGTTGTTGTGCGCACCTCAACAAGTTGGAACAGCAGAAGCTTTTTTCTTCTCTCTTTTTTTTCATGGCCGACCTACCTTGCACGGAAAAGGTGCGCCCGAACACCTCGATGATGGGGCAGTCGAAGAAGTACTCTCGGAACATGCAGGTGTCGATGGTGGCCGACATGAGGATGACGCGTATTTGCGGGAAGGCCTGGACCACGTCCCTGAGGACCACCATCAGGAAGTCCGTCTGGAAACACACGTGAGGACAAACGTGAGCGAGGCGAGGCGAGGCGAGGCGAGGCAAGCGGTCGCAAACGGCGGCGGCTCACGTTGATGTCTCGCTCGTGGATCTCATCCACAATGACGTGGCTGATTCCACGAATTCCCGCTTCCAGTTTTCTCAGGAGCACGCCTGAAGGAGAGCGCAACGGTCACGTCGCGTCACGTCGCGTCACGTCGCGTCACGTTACATCGCGGCGCCCGAGTGGTCCACATACCAATGGTGCAGAAAAGGATGCTGCCGTGGGGGCGGGGCAGGATGGACTCGAAGCGGACACTGTAGCCGCAGCTCCGGCCCAGATCCTCTGCCCTCTCCGTGGCGACGCGCTCCGCCACCGACACGGCGCTGATGCGTCTCGGCTGAACGCAACAATAAAAGAAAGAAAAAAATGTCTTCAAAGTGCATTTTTGGAAATCATTTTAAGTGAAAAACACAAACGACGGTCGAGAGAAGAGCCCGTTTACTTTTGAAACAAAGGCACATTGTCGCAAAACGCCTCCCGAACATTCCTACCAAGATCCCAGTGGACTTGGAAAAGCAAAACGTGGGCGCCGTCACGTTTCAAGTTACCTGCGTGACCACGATGTTGCAATCGGCGGCTCGGCCCGCCTTGATGAAGCGGTCCAGGATGTACTGAGGGACCTGAGTGGTCTTGCCGCAACCGGTCGCCCCTCTGATGATCACCACCGAGTTGTCGTCCACCGCGGACATGATGTCGTCCTCAAACTGCTTGACGGGCAGATGCTCGCGCTCGCTCAGCATCTGCGCGCATAAAAAAAAAAAAAAAAAAACATTCAAAAAATGTCGCGTCACGTTGAGCAGCTCGCCTCGCCAATAATTTCCATTTTTCAAAGTTGAACTTGAGAATTTCAGCCCCTGGGAGCTTATTGGTGGCCATTTTGAGCTGAAACTTGTCAGCCAATCAGAGAAGAGCAAACTTAAGCGACTCCAGTTATCAACTTGTACTACTCATTTTTTTGGGAGCAGATTCTCTTAAGGTGACGCGACAAGAAAACGTCCTCAAAACTCATCATTTAATGTTTGTGTTTGACGTCATTCCAACCGCACTCAACATTGTCAAGTTTCAACTCAATGTGAGCTGCAGAAATGACATCATGACTCCGAACAACACACGCGTCTTCGTTCATGTTTATCGACGTGGCACGGTGACCAAAATGCTCCGAAGGTCCGAGAAACGTGTCATGGCTTCCCGCCAGCTTGCTGCGTTCAATTCAACAGGCCAAAGACAAAGTCCATTTATTGCTTATTTGAAACGAGACCGTCGTTTCACAACGGCCACTTTTGGCGACATCTTTTGCATTCAAAACACGTCGGTCGGGACCAGATACCTTGTGAAGTTCGTCGTCGTGCGCCAGTCGCTCCGTCATCTCGTGCTGAAGGTCTTGACTGATCTGCTCCGGCGTGCACTGCGACAAACAGGAAGCAACACAGACGAATCGCAACTCAGATGAGGACGCCTTCCGGTGAGATGTTCCGGGCACGTGCTATCGGCCGGTGGCCTTGACAACGACCCGGAGAGCGCCGGAGAGACGTTTGTCTCCAGGCTGGTTTGTGAACGTCTGAGGATTCCGCCGGAAGACTTGAAAGAAGTGGATGGGGAGAGGGAAGTCTGAACGCGGCCGCCTTCGCGCCAGCACCTCGGACAATCGGTAGAAAATGGTCGGATGGATTGATTTTGCTCCATGGCCAGCACTTTTGCTTGTTTTAAAGTGCAATATAAATAAAACTGAATTGTGGGAACAAAGAATGCGCTGTTAGGTGGCTACAAGGCTAGCGATCAAGAACATCAAATAAATCAAGTCACTGAATTCTCTTCACGGAACAGCAAGGCTGTCAAGATCTAAAGTTTGCCTTCAAGCCATTTTGAGCATTTACGCTTTATTGGCAATTCAGAGCTAACTTGTGTCTCCTGAAGTGTCTTACGGGGATATGGACCTCGCGCAGGTTACTCACAAAGGCCAGCGGGCCGTCGTCAATGTTGCTGCTGGTCCAGGGGTTCCAGTTGACCTGTGGGGGCGACCACGGAACGACACCCGCGCCGCTCTGTCGCTGAGACGGCTCGAAAGCCGCCATCTTGGCGGGAACCAACGACACAGACTCGCCGGGGTTTGCGGGCTGGACAGAAGCGGTCATTAGGAGCATGTACGGGATTACCAAAGCGGCTTTTGTTGGAGGCGACTCACAGGCGGGGGGGTCTGCACCCCGAGCTCCTGGACTGTCACGTTGAGCTGTTGCTGGAGGTCCGCAGACACCAGCACATCAAAGACGTCCAGCTGAAGACGGAAACAACACACGTGGGACCATCAAAATCAAAGTGGAGCATTTTTTTTCTTCTAAATATCCTAAAAAACCGTTGACACCAGTAATGCCTATTGTTGGAAGCACATACAACAGCTCAACTTTGCAACACGTGGTCAAGTTTGTTGGGTTGTTTTTTGGCGTGATTGCCTTCCAACACGCTCATTTTATTGCTTTCTTAAGAGGAAATAAAGTCGCTAGTTTAGTGGCAGACCGATCTGCTTTCTTCAGCGCCGATACCGATTATTAGTAGTGATGGAGGCACATGTTTATTTATCAACTTTAGTGAATTACATGCTAAAGATGTTTTAGATCTTAGAAAATAGACAATTTAGTTTTAAAAGTCAAACAAAAAGTGCACAACTTTTAGTTTATCGGCCTTGAAAGTTAAAAAAAAGGTCTATCCCTACACTCGTTCCAAACTGAAAGGTTGTCGACACTTAACCGTTCTTTTGTAAACTCGCCCCGCTTGTTTGAAAACATGTTCACACCAAACTAAGTAACAAGAAATGGCAGCGACCGTGTCACCGTACACTTTCGCCTTCCTTCTTCTTGGTGAGTCCTGAGTAGGCTTCGACCACTCCCAAGTGGTACAACTGGCGCACCAGAGACAAGGCGCACGACTGCGCCGCCAGCTTCTTGTTGGAGCCGTGCTCACGCGCCGTCACGCCTGCAGGGGGCGCACGCGCATGCACACACGTTACTGAGCAGCCGCCCTTGTTTCACGTAAAAAAAAAAAAAAAAAAACTCAAGGCGAGCGATGTCTTACGGCGGCCCAGTTGTCGGACGAACAGCTGCATCTCGGCAATGAAGCTCCTGAACGCGTGCGTTCACACACAAAATTAAATTGAGCGTCATCCACCAGAAAAGATGCCAGTCAACTCACCTGACGGCGTTTACTTTTGTGTGCTTTTCTGCCAGACTTGAGCTTTAAAGGGCCGGCCCGGTCCGGGAGGGTGGCCCGGCCCGGCACGTCCGGCGGCGACGGCGTCATCAGAACAGATCTCAAAACTCCACCAGAACACTTTAGCGCTTCTAAAGCCATTCTTGTGTCTTCCCTCAGGGTTCTGATGACGCCGGGCCGCTGACATCGGTGACCTCACAGCCGGCCAGCAGAAAAACACACAGAGGCTAGCGAGGTCAAAGGTCACCAGAAGCGGACGAGCGGCATCGCCGAAATGCTGGCTAAGAACTGGCACCGATCCACTTCAGTGAGACCCTGAAGGACCATGCGAGGCTCCACGATGCCGCTCGTCCGTCTGGACTTTGCGCTCAAAAGTTCCGCTGCAGACCTGTTGTGGTCCGGCCCCACTTGGCTGTATTTATACTCTGCGCTGGTCTTCTCCTTTTGGAAAAACTGGTTGAGACGGGCTTTGGCGTTCTCCAGAGTCCAGTTGCCGTGAAGATTGGCGTTCAGGTCCACCTCCTCTGACTCCAGAGTCTGCAGGGCGGCAAAGAACCAAGCCACCGGGTCAGTTTGTCTTGTTGCCGTCACGGAGGCGCACGTGGGCATCGCCCTACCGCCTGAGCTTCCTGTTCATCCCGCCTGGCGTAGTACTCCTTCAGGTTGGCACCGCGTTCCCAGTCGGCTCCAGTTCCTCCGCCAGAGTAGCCCAGTCCGGTTACGCCTGGAACTGGACCGGCCGCCATCTCCGCTGCAACGCGCACACCAAATAAAAACATTTTTGCTTGCAGCTGTTGTGAAAGCGCCAAATGAAGTTGTGTTGACGGTTGTGGAGCTGCAACGATTAATCGACAACTATTTGGAGGATTCATTTCTACTTTTATGGGTGCTGTTAAAACTTCGTCCAAAGGCTCAACCGAAAATAAGCAGACTGAATCTCTATTTTCAAACATCGACCCGTGCTTTGGAAGTGTATGAGCAACATTTTTGCTTCAAATGTCAGTTTAAGAGTTGTTACGCCAAGATTAGACTTGAATGAAACGTTGTTTTGCTTCGTAATGATTCGAATCACAAATGCATCTGCGAGTTCTCCAATTTAAAAAAGTCGCATCCCGTTGAAGAAAATTTGCTGTGACGAAAGTTATTGTCATTTGCTGTTGAGTTTAGCTATAAGAATGCCAGTATTGATCTGACGGCGATCCATCTCGTTACCTTGTTCCGCCTTAACCACCAGGTGAGGAGGCAGCGGCCCGCCGGATGGCAGATTTCCAAACGAGATCTTGGCTCCTCGACTGGGCTGATCGCCGCCCGGCACGGCCGCTTGTTCAAGCGTGCCCACCTGCCCGGACAAAACACTCGGTCGGTCTATATACAGTATGTGACGCTTTTATGGAGGTGCGGCGCGTGACTCACGCCGAGGGCCGGAACCTCGGCGCCACTCATTTCTCCAATTCGGACCAGAAAGTTGACAAAGTCCCGAGCGGCGTTGGACTGAGCGTCCTTCTTGTTGGTGGAGTTGCCCATCCCGGTGTAGTTGAAGCCATCCACTCGAACCTGCGCCACACGCAAACGCCACATGAGTCCAACATGCGCTTATGATAGACGAGTCGGTGCCGGCTTAGGAATGGGAGGTCAAGGACGACACCACGTGCGTGCGCGTCAGCAACACTCTTGGGAACACATCAACACACCTCGCACATGAATCGGTTTTTGGTGCCAGCGGCGCGGATGTCGTAGTTGGGCGTTAATTTTTTTTTGCCGCACCAGGCATACAGAAAGTTCTTGATGTCTGCCATGGCAAAGACGAGGGGAGCGTCCTCTCCTCTTGCAGCAACACTGCCCAAGCACAAACACACAAAAAAAAACAATTTTCATCAAAACATTGTACAACACAACAAAATGAAGAGCACAATCCAAATTGCATCGCCTTGCCTCGCTTCATTGCAGATACAAAGAGAGTAACAATCTCAATTAAACACACGCCGGTCTCATTTCTCAAAAATTGGAATGTTGATTCTGTGTATAGCTCTAAATAAAGAGCGAAAGCTTAAGCTAGTTAGCCTCTTTGCAGCTCGCCGGAGCCACTCAGCGCGTTCAAGCATTTCACGTCAGCTTCGCAGAGTTTGACGTCACCACCGAGCTTTAGCTTGTTCCCAAAGAATTTCTGACTCACGTGTTAGTGCTGCTCCTGTGAGCAAAGATGAAATGTGGAGCCTGCGAGTTTCTGTGGTTGAGCCGTGTGACCGATGGTCGCGACGGACACGTTTTCTTCTTCTTCGCCTTCGTCTTGATTTCACGCACACGTTTAGTGAATTGCTGCCGCCTACTGATAGGATTGCATACTGACGATCGTCACCTACGCATAACACAGCTCAACTGTTGACAAACACACAAGGGAGCAGTGGATCGTTGTCCATCACGCGATGGGTATTTATTTGTGGGGTTCGGTTTTGGATTTGGGGGGGGGGTACGCTAGACTGGAGAAGGAAAGACGAGGAGACGCGTTTGTTCTGGTTTCTTGCCCTTGTCCAATGCGCCCGTCTATGTAGCCAATACGCACGCGCTATGCTAACCCATTCACGTCTTTGTCTTCATGCTGTTTTTGGTGGCAGCCGGCTTTCTTGTTTTGTGCAACAGCACCCTCTCCTGTTGTGGAGGAGGAATGTCACAGGAGCCTCCTCCCCTGGACCCTGCTCGTCAAGGTGAGATCTTCCTCTTCCTCCTCCTCCTCGTTATTGGTCTCCATAGTGATGTGAAAGCGGATACCACTGCCAGACACCTGAGCCCAGCAGCTGAATGTTTCATGGACTCACACTCCTCCTCAAGCAGGACCAGGAGACACCACCAGCACCAGAACCGGGAACACAGGTAGCACTTTTCTCTTCTGCTCTCTTTGTCTTTTTCCTCTCATCTTCATTTCAATTCTTCTCTTCTCTTCTCCTTTCTTGTCCACTGTTCTCCCGTTTTTTTCTGATAATGCGAGCTTTTGTGGCGGTCAGGTGATGGTGTCAGGATGTCGCACAGCAGGCAGCGAGCCATGTCGGCGTCGGGCGAGTCTCTGTACGCGCTCCTCGGCGTCGAACCGGGATGCAGCCACGATGAAATCAGGAAGTCGTACAGGTAAGAGCCACGCCCACTCAGCGCTCACCATGCTGCAGGTGTGTGTGTTTGTGTTACCTGCTAGCACGTGCGCGTGCATTGGCAGGAAGCTGGCGCTCCGTTACCATCCGGACAAGAACCCGGACAACCCCGAGGCGGCGGAGAAGTTCAAGGAGGTGAACGCGGCCCACGCCGTCCTGTCCGACCCGGCAAAGAGGAACATCTACGATGCTTACGGCTCGCTGGGACTCTACGTGGCTCAACAGTTCGGAGAAGACAACGTCAACGCCTACTTCACGCTCACCACCTGGTGGGCCAAGGTTCGGTCGGTCGGGGCAGCCGCAGGAAGTCGCCTTGGCGCTGACGCTGCAGCAAATGACGGCGTGGCTGTTTGGCGTTTGTCCAGGCATTGTTTGTGCTGTGCGGGCTGCTGACGGGATTTTACTGCTGCTGCTGCTTGTGCTGCTGCTGCGACTGCTGCTGCGGGCGCCTCAAGGCCACGCCCCCTGCCCACGAGGAGGCCCAGACACACTATGGAGACCTGCATGAGGAGGAGGAAGAGCAAGAGGAGGAGCTACAACACCTGCCCAACGGTAAGCAGTCAGCTCACTCGCCAATTCAGCCCAAAATGTTTTGCAGGCAGTGCGTGGCTCATTCATGACGTCATCTTGTGTGAACCGAATGAGAAGTCAGAATCTTTTGTGCCGCTTCAGTCCTCACGCGCGCACACACTCGCACACACACACTCGGGTTTGCGTGCTCTGACTTACCGTGTCAATTGTTTTTTTTTCCACGCGCAGATGTGAACGCACCGATCGTTCAGCAGCCGACCAACGCCAGCGAGAAAACGCAACTCATCTCAGATGGACGTCGCAGATATGGAGAGGCCTACACCTGATGATGTCCGTTACCATGACAACTTCATGGCAACAACTTTGCTTCTTCTTCTTTAGAGTGACTTGGCCGCTTTCTAGAAGCGAATGGCGAAAACCAAATCAGTTCTTTATTTTTTCTTCTTTTTCTTGTGCTCACGAGACTTCAATTTCAATGTAATCAATAAAGTTGTTGAAGAAAGAAAATATTTGGAGTAGACTCCTCTGCTCACCGCTTGGCCGCCATAATTTGACCTGCTTGACCTCTCAACGTGTTCCAAAATGGACCAATGGAAGGCGTACTTGCCACACAAAGCTCATCGTGGTTACATCTGAGAAATGAAAAAAAAGAAATGATTCAAATGCAAATGCCCCTAAATGACACACGCATGAACTTCAGGTCCTGAACGTCAGTTTGTTTTTCTTAGTCACAAGTGCTTCGACTAACCGGCAGGTAAAGCGAGCTCTTGAGAGAGAGAGAGAGAGAGAGAGAGAGCAGTGCCTGTGCTGGACTTTGAGGTTTGACGGCAGCCCCCCCCCCTCTCATACACGCGCATGTGCTCATGTCTCCCGACTTTGGACATAAATGGGCACGTCGACATGGCAACAGCTGAGTGCTTGCATGTGCGCGTGCGTGTGTCTAAAAACAGAACACACTCCATTTCCTGCTTGACTCCTTCATTGTTTGTCCTCTGGATCGCCAGCTCCACGAGATCACGACCTCCTCGGTGTGGCGGTGTCGACAGCGTCCGGGTCTTGGCCGGCGTGACGAGCGCCATGGAGAGTCTGGAGAAGCAGCTGGTCTGTCCCATCTGCTTGGAGATGTTCTCCAAGCCCGTGGTCATTCTACCGTGCCAACACAACCTGTGTCGCAAGTGTGCCAACGACGTCTTCCAGGTGAGCCTCATGCAACGGACACGACGGGTGACGTCGCACCCCCGGCTCGGGTCAGTGAGCGTGCGTATCGATAGATGGGTTGCTGGGTTGCCGATCAAGTTGTGGCGTTTGGCTGATTGTAAACAACGGCGCCGGCTCGGGTGTCGCGATTCGCTGAACATAGTTGAGTGATCGATGAGAAGTCCATGAGGAACTGATCCTGAAAATGCCTTCGTGGTTGGCCAACCTTGGTCCGAATGTTTCTTCTTCTGGGAAACTGGATTCACTTATTCCCAACACTTGATTCTCTTCACTTGGCCGCTCTGCTTCCACTTTGCGGCCTTCTCATTTTCTCCAATCAGATGTCAGCTTTACTTGACGCGTTTTTAATAATAACCTTAACCCATTGAGCGTTGTTGAATTTTCTGCCATGTTTGTGAAGAAAATCCAATCGAATGGTGCTCAGTCGTCATGACCCCGCCCCCCCCGGTCCGCCCACAGGCAGCCAACCCCTACCTGACCTCCAGGAGCGGCTCCACAGCGCCCTCCGGCGGTCGCTTCCGCTGCCCATCGTGCCGCCACGAGGTTCTTCTGGATCGCCACGGCGTCTACGGGCTGCAGAGGAACCTGCTGGTGGAGAACATCATTGACATGTACAAGCAAAAAAGTGGCAGGTACACAAATTCACGCTTGGTGGTTATTAAAAGTCGGCACACCCTTAAATTGTATAAATAGACTTTTGAAATACTGTGTCCAGAAAAAAAAAAAAAGGGGCCAGGGCAAATCAAGACTTGCCATAAAAACTGTCCAGCTCAAATGAAAAAACGAGGAATCTTTTTTTCGAAAGTGTTGGCAAAAGTGTGCACACCCTCCTATGCAGTAACTGAGGATGGAGCTGTTTTCACAATGAACCAATGACGCTCAAACAGATTCAAAGCAAACAAAAGTGCTGCAGTTTGCACCCTGCTCACTTGGGCCCAAAGCCAACGCTCTTAAATTTGGGTTTGATTTGAAATTGGAACGTCAAATTGAATATTTTATTTCATTTTATTTATTTATTAATTTTTTTGAAGGCATCTGGCTTAAGTCGAGCTTCTATTTCTCAACATGTGTTGCCTTTGTTCCATCTCGGCTGGATTACTGTAATGCTCTTTATTTTGGAGTCAGCCGGCCCGCCCGCAAGCTCCTCCGGTTGGTCTAAAATACTGCCGCTCGCCTCCTAACTGAGTCGGCACAAAAATTCCACTCTTCGACTTGAATTGAAGATTCTTTCATTAGTTTTCAAATCTTGACGTGGTCTGTACCCACCTCAGCTTTATGTAACGTTGAGTTGCTATCGCACAAATTTCAAATAAACGCCTCTGAGGAAGCTGACAATGTTCAGATCTTCTACTCTGCGTTTCTCGACATTTTGTTGCCTGCAAGCACAATCCTGATGTGGCTTTTTCTCTTTTCATGACAAAACGTGGGCGAACACAGCAGCGTGTAGACTTTGGGTCCACTGCAGAAAATTCCGTTGCGGTCTTCCTCAAACGCAGGCTGCAAAATGACAATGTGGCATCTATTCGTGTTTATATGGCACGAATAACACAAAACATAGCGGTTGTAAAAATGTGTCGACGTGAGGCCTGGAAAAGTTTGAGACGCATTCCCACCGTCGCGTATTTCAGCAAGGCGGCGTCGCCGCTTCCTGCCGTGGCGGCGGCGCATCCCGTGTGCGAGCATCACGAGAAGGAGAAGATCAACATCTACTGTCTGAGCTGCGGCGTGCCCACCTGCTCGCTCTGCAAAGTGTTTGGGGCCCACAAAGAGTGCCAGGTGGCGCTCCTCGACGTGGTCTTCGCCAAACAGAAGGTAAGAGCCGACGGCGTCTTGTTCACACGCAACGATTTGGCATTTTCCAACGTTGCGGCGAATACTGCACGTGCAAACAACAAACAAGTCGTTCTATTGAAGCCTTTTTGGATTTTCTTGAGTTCTCCAGTCAACGAGCATGAAACGCGAGCACGCGTTTTGAGACAGAAATGTTCCCCGTCATGGGAGACCAAAAGAGTCCAACACACAAATCCAAAAAGGAAACACCACATGTCACTCACTAAGCCACGCCCCTTGGAGGCACACATCAACAAATACTTTGGAGGACCACTTCATTTCTTGACCTTCTCTTTTGGGATCATTTTTTTGCGCGCAGGCCGAGCTGAGCGAGGGCATCTCGCTGCTGGTGGGCGCCAATGAGAGGATTCAGGCCGTCATGGGGCAGCTGGACGACACGTGCCGTGCGGTCAATGTCAGTTCATCTTCACGGCGCCGTACCTAACCCTTCACCAGCATTCCGATAAACCGGAAGTCTCGGTCGGCCGCGTTTCCAGGACAACGGTCGCCGACAAAAGTCCAAGGTGTGCGAGTCGTTCGACCACCTCTTCGCCGTGCTGGAGGAGCGAAAAGGCGAGCTGAACGCCCGCATCGGCGCAGAGCAGCAGGAAAAACTGGACTACATCGCGGGACTGCGGCGGAAGTACGGCCAACATCGGGAGAACGCCGCCAAGCTCCTGGAGAACGCCATCGACATCATGGAGCGCGCCGAGATGGCGCTCTTTCTGCAGGTCAGCCTCACGACGGCCAAGTCGCAAGTCGCTCGTGGTCGAGTCGCCAAACGCAAAAGTTTGCCAAGGGCACTCGCCACGTTTGCAAGATTGCCATCGACTTTTCGCTGGTAGGACTGGACGTCACGGTCCGTTTTGGAAATTGTCTTTTCTCGGCCAATCCGAGCGGCGTGCCTCATTTGCGTCCCAATCGGGCGGTCTGAGGCGCGGCACGCTCGAGTGACGTCGCCGAAGCACAAATAGACGCGTTGCGGTTCGTGCATGACGTCGGCACGTCAACTCGCCTTGCAGATGATGTAGCCGGCCGGCTGCGCTAATCCATCGGAGAGTGTCACGCGTCCTCGCTATTTGTTCAATGAATTGATGAGGGATTGGCCAATGCTGGTGTCGTATTTAACAACGGCAAGAAGGCCCGGTGAGGCATCTGCCAAATTCACAAACACAAACCACGAGACCCGGCGTAAAAAAGACGACGCGTGCCGAGCGCGGACGACTTTCGGTTCCCGAATTGTCGGATGAGTCGATGGCGAGGCGGGAACGCCCCGACACGCGCAACGCCGCCCCAAACACGCCAGATGACCAAAATGACAAACGAAGAACAGAAAAACTTTGCATATTCATGAGAAACATGCCAGACATTTAAAGGGGAAGTCACGATTCGTTGCAATCAAATGTTGCGTTTGTGAAATATGACTTAAGCAGCAAATGACATCTCTGGTGGCGGCCATTTTGTCACTTTCTGTCCACTAAAAATGACATCACAGTTGCGCAGCGCAAGGTAACGACCAATCATGGCAAATGTCAATGTGGCCGTTTCCAATCCCAACTCCAACCTGATAAAAGCACATCGCATCAAAGATCAAAATGAAATGGTGTCACAGAGCCTAGAAAATGTTTTGTTGGACTTGAATCACTGATGCAAAAATCCTTCTTGTTTTTTCTCTTAGGACAGCAAGTCGCTGCTGCAAAAGTGAGTTACAATCAACATGCTCAATTTCGGCCGATGCGATGTGCCGCTAAGCGTCAGCTCGGTCGGGCGTGTGTCCAGGATCGCGGCGGGAAGTGACACGTCCAATTTGGAAAAAGTCCAGTCGGGATACGAGAAGATGGAGCATCTTCATGCCAACTTTGAACGCCAGAAGAGGGCGCTGATGGCCGTTAACTTCGTCAGAAGTAACACGCTTAGCAAGAGCGCATTCGACATCGTGTCCGCTTTAGCATGCCAACACTTGTTAGCGCTGCCTTAGCATGTCGTTACATTTGACAGCTGCCCCTGCTAACATGCGTGTTAGCATTCATGAGCTTATGTTCGTTACAACAAACATTCTGCAACAATTAGCATGTGTTTTTAGCATGTCATCATTTGTGAGCATGTCTTCATCTGTTAGCAGGTTAGCTGCGAGCTAACTGTCAATTAAAGCGGAAGCACACTGTCCCCTAGTGGATGACAACGATGTCGGCGACAAAGAGGACAAAGTGGTGGAAGGGAGCAATTCCAAAGTGGGCGGAGCAACGTTGGTGCACTCGGCCAATCAGCAGCAGCCAGCCTTTGTGGCGTCGCCCCCTCTGACCGTACACACCAAAGCTCAACCTGCAGACAACGAGGCCCCGCCCCCTCCAGCCCCACCTGCCACAAACCCTGCCCCTCAGGTATGACATCACTGCCCTGGATTGGCTGATTTCTTCATGGTTATCATCATCTTTTTGCGGCGCAGGCGGCTTCTGTTCAAGTCGACGATGCCGATGACACAAACAAACACGTTTTCTCCTTCAGCTGGCTCAACCACTAGTGACTGTGTGTCTTCTTCTTCGTCCTCATCCTCCTTCTGTCCTTTTCGCCCCACCCACGTCGTCCCAAAGTGAAGTCAAGAAATAAAAGACAAAAGTACAGAGCTGGCCACTTAAGCCTTTTTTGCCACTCAGCCCGCCGCCCTCCG
This sequence comes from Idiotropiscis lumnitzeri, assembly GCF_059441095.1. NCBI lineage: Eukaryota > Metazoa > Chordata > Actinopteri > Syngnathiformes > Syngnathidae > Idiotropiscis > Idiotropiscis lumnitzeri. Next base: position 22,230,341 of record NC_142402.1, read on the forward strand.
GTCAAGATCGCTGTAACGTTCCGGCCTTTTCCTAAAAATTGTTGGCCCCCGACAGCAGTGGTGGGCCGTGCACGTCACACGTTGGCCTTCAGTGAAATCCTACTTGAATAAATCCCCCTCATAATACAATTATTTATGACATCACGGCTGGACAAATAATGAACAGAAACGTACAACCGAGTTTTGGACCACCTCGGCTGACGAGAAAGCTCCTCTTGAAAGGTCGATCAATTCTAAGAGCCCGTTCAGACGCATGCACGGTTAATTCTGAAGACGGACCATAGTCTGAAATCTGCGGGGCAACACAAGCTATAAAAAAAAAAAATGACACGAATGTGAAGATTTGTATAGATCTCCATATATATATATATATATATATTAGGGCTGTCAAAATTAAAGCGTTAACTCAGGTGATTAAGCCAACATTTTTTTTAATCAGTTAAATATTTTAACTCAATTAACTCAGTTTGGTTTACTTCATAAATAATTTGCATACTTAGCAGATATCGCGCCATATTGGCTGTACATCTTTAGCAAGTTTCAGAACAAAACACCATGCTCAAGTTAACCACTGGGCCTTGCAAACCAACACTGCTGGAGTGTGGCACTGGTGGGCAGTTTTTAGAAATGTTTTGATGAAAAATGCCTGTAAAGATGTCTCCATTTACATTGTATTCAAGAATCAAAGAAAGGTATTATAACAGTATTTGAATGACTCCGATTCTGATTCTAAATATACTTCATATTTGGTGATTTTGCATCAATTCCAAGCTATTATTCAAGTATTCAAGGATGGCCGAGTGGTCTAAGGCGCCGCGTTCAGGACCCAGTCGCCCCAGGAGGCCTGGGTTCGAATCTCCCCATTGTGGGACTAATAAAGGGCATCTTATTTTTCTTAAATATCTGTTCCAAGCGTCGCAAAAAAATTGTAGTTGAAAAATGTGATTATTCGCAATTAATCATGGAATTTTTTGTGATTAGTTTAAAAAAATTAATCACTTGCCAGCACTGATAGATAGATAGACGCTGCAGGAGACGCTGGAAAAGTCTTGCAATATTTTGTTGGACGGAGGACCACAATGGAAATCCGCCCTTGGCTTTATTGTGTTTTGGTCACGTGTGTGAGAAAATGGAAATGTTCAAATGTTCTTTTTTTGCGCTCTGGTCGAATCAATTGTGCGTGGAGTTCAGAGTGTGGTGTGAGGGAACGTCTTTTTCGGCAGCTCCACTCCACGCCGCCAGGGGGCGTGCAAAGCACACACAGACGACAGCCATGGTGACATCCGAGGCGTTGATTTCACGCAACATTCTCGACTACTTTCGCCTCGTCCCGCGTTCTACCTGCAGTCTGGGCTTTGGCGTGCCGGCGGCCGGACAAGCCGACCCCGAGGCCGGAGAGGCCAATAGGCAGCGGGAAGATGGCACTCGGAGGCGCAGGTCCGAGCTCCCCACCGGTCCTCCGGAGGCTGTCATCGGTTTCACCCGGGAGGGTGGCTGTCATCGTCGCGCTAGGCCGGCCAACTCATCGGGGGACCCCCCCCCCTCAAAGTTGCCATTTTGTCCAAATGAAATGCGAACAGGTTGAAAAGTGCCTCGGTGGCCGTCGTACTGTCGGTCGCGCGCGCTGCCTTTCTCCGCCTCGTCTTCATGTTTGGCCGCGGAGGTCCTCCCCCTGCGGCGCTGGGCGGAGTTTCATCCCGGACCAGACGCTCCTTTTGTCGGATCGCTTTCGAGTGGACTCCCCGGGGCTTCGGGCACAAAGAAAATCCTTTTTGGATGCGAGCGCGGCCACCGAATCGCCACACGGTGTCGACGAGCGTGTGGAGTGGCCACCGGAGCCGCGAGGTGAGTCCAAAGTGGACTTTGTGCTCACTCCGGAGCGTTTTGGGCCTGCTCGCTGCTGCCAGGCGCCGTCTTCGCTTCTCTTCGTTTCATGGCGGCCTCTCGATGAAGGCTTGTTGGCTCCCGTCTCGCGCCTCTCACTCCGCTACCTATAAACACGCAAGCGTGCACGCGCGCGCAGAACCGCAACATTTGAACGGCATGTGAGAGCTATAGTTACATTATTTTGTTGTTGTTGCTCTTAATAAATGTGCCATTTCGCCTTTTCCTCAGCTTCTAATTTTGTAGAACTCGTGATTCGCTCCACGTCGCAGGCTTTTTTTTTTTTTTAATTTCCTCCCCAAGTCCTCTTTTTTGATGCCCCCCCTCGTTCCGCAAACATCGAGATTGGGGCGGTTTGTGTTGCTGCTGCTGCCGGAGAGCACGCGCCATTTCCGGCCGTCCCGCCACGCCAACACACGTCATCATCCGTGGCCAACATGAACGTCATTCAGGCTGCGTCCGAATGGAAACACAGCCCGATTTCGCGCACTATTGCGCCCCCCCCCCTAAAAAAAAAAAAATACGGTTCCTCCACTTTGTAGGCGTGTCCGAATGTCCTGGGAGGATCAATATTTTTATATTGTTTAATTTTTTGGGGGGATCAATGACGGTCACTCAAAAATGAGTAGTGCCATCGATGGTCACTCCAACGGGTTCATGTAGACCACAATGCATTGCGAGCAGAGCAGGAAAAGTGAAAATATGAAAGCGATACAGTAACAATACACACAGATACTACTCACGTCAATAACCTTTCGGTTCATCAAATATGAGCCATATTTTAATACCGTCAATGGAAACATACGATGTTTAAGTCGCACGTGTAGTCATAACGTTTTTTGGTCATTTTAGGCGACGAGTGACTGCTGAACGGTAGTGATGAATGAACAAATATTTAGTTTGAATGTAACGTGTTTGTGCGTGTGCGTTGCCAAGTGGAGGGGGTGGAGTCAGCTCGATCCGACCCTGCGTGATGAACGGCGGCGGAGGCGTCTCTGCGCCTCCCAGCGGCAGACTCAAGATCATCACAGGTAGGCGACGAGCATCCCGGCCTGTGATGGGCGTTGCCATGACGACTGCGGTTGTGCGCGCCAGCAGACGAGTGGCGTCAGGAGGATTGTCTGACCCTGCTGGAGAGAATTCGCAGCCTCCTTCCCGACGGTGACGCCATGAAGTACAAAACCACAGAGTCGCACTTCGACTGGGACAAAGTCGGATTCGGAAGCTTCACGGGAGAAATGTGCCGACAGAAGTGGAACAAAGTGTCCACCGAGGTATGTCCTCTTCTACGATATTGGATTGCTTTTGTTTGTCTTTCCACACGTTCTCTCTCATCTTCGTTTCTTTCGGAGACCTTTCCTTGTTTTTTGAATCAGTCAGCTGGTTCAAGGGGGAGCGGGGCGGGGAGATATTACTATGGTTTGTATTTTTTTTATTTTTTTTTTTATGGTTTGGTTTCAGTCCTACTATCTGAAGAACTAAATGACTATTTTGTTATTTGTCACTTTGCTTTCTTTATGTTGCATATTTGTTTGGAATTGAAAAGTTGTTGTTTTTTTTGTCTTGCTTCATCAGTTCACTTTTTTCTGATCTTTGTTTTCTTAGGTCACTGCGGTTAATGCGCAACATTGTGCAATCCCGCATTAAGGCGAGCTTATTTCTTGCTCGCTCAATGTTGTCTCACTTTGCTTTTGATTAAACTCCTCCACTGCCATTGACGGATATAGAAGCCAAAAAGGACATTCATTTGACCCGAGGCTGGCACTGAATGAGTTAATTTAGTTTGCACGTTTTTCAACCGAACGACAGGCGTTTTTTTTTTTTTGGACTGTCATTAAAAAAGAAGACAAGAAAAAAGAGGTGATGGCAAGGCGGCCCTTGCGTCTTTGTCGTCTTCAGGTGCGCAAATACAGAACCATGACAGAGCTCATCATGGACGCCATCGAGTTTGTGAAGAATCCTTACAAAGGCAAAAAACTCAAGGTCGGTCTCGCGTTGCTTTCTTGGGCGAGCTCATGACATCTGGCGGCGGTTTGCGTGTCGCCGACCTCGAACACGCGTGTTTTGTGGCCTCGCAACAGACGCATCCGGATTTCCCCAAGAAGCCCTTGACCCCGTACTTCCGCTTTTTCATGGAGAAGCGAGCCAAGTACGCCAAAATCTACCCGGAGATGAGCAACTTGGACCTGACCAAGATTCTGTCCAAGAAATACAGAGAGCTGCCCGACAAGAAGAAGGTCTGCGTGCACCACGCCTCGCTGACAAAGTCTAAAAAATGACCCGCGCATGTCGCTTTCTTCTGTTGTTGCAGCAAAAGTACGTGGTGGAGTTCCAGAACGAAAAAGAAGCGTTTGAGAAGAACATGGCTCGATTCAAGTAAGGCGCCAAGCCGGACCGGGCCGGGCGTGACGCTTTGTTGACTGTTGCCTTGCTGTCGCAGACACGATCATCCCGAGCTAATGGAGGAGAGGAAAAAGTCGGACCTGCCCGAGAAACCCAAAACGCCTCAGCAACTTTGGTACAACCACGAGAAGAAGACCTACATGAAGATGCATCCTGAGGTCAAGACCGGCATGAGCACGCACGAGCGAGCGACCCAAACAACGTTTTCTGCTACTTGCCTTTGTGGTTGTAATTTAGCGGCTTGTGTGCAGTGCACGAGTCGCATTCACACGCCTAGAGCTTCCCTTGCTGCTGACGCTGAGACGTCAAAGCAAAAACAGGCTTCGCATGTTGTATTGCGCCATCTAGTGGACAAAGGGTGCAAGGACACAGTGACGAGCGCTCATTTTGCAAAGCTGAATTGGTCGGAACGAGCGAGGATGATGATGATGATGCTGTTGCTTTGTTTCAAGGTGAGTCCAAAGGAGCTGAAGGAGGTTTTGAGGCGACAATGGTCGCAGCTGTCAGACAAGCGAAGACTCAAGTGGATCAGCAGAGCTTTGGAGCTCCAGAAAGAATACGAGGTAACGCGACGATGACGATGTTACGCGACGACGACGAGCGCTTTGACCCCGTGTGTCTGCGCGTGCGTTTTCAGGACAGCATGCGAGCATATCACGAAGCTCATCCGGACGTCAGCTCGGACGATCACGTCCGCTCGGTCCTCACCAAAGCAGAAAGACAACTCAAGGACAAATTTGATGGTCGGCCAACCAAACCTCCTCCGTGAGCAACACGCACACACCCACGCGCCATAGATGCTAAACAGCAGGCGAGCAGCAAGCTAGCAGCGCTTAGTTGCTGTTGGGCCGGGCTGTTGTGTTTATTTTTTATTTTTTTTTGCGGCATGCGTTTTCCTGACATGCGCTGCTCCCAAAAACAAGATGGCCCCCAACATAGAAGCGCTCGTTTTCACTGTCGTCGTTCTGGCTTAGTTTTCATTCTTTTTTTTTTTTTTTTCTTTTTTTGTGTGTGTATGACAAAATTGCCGAAGCCACGGAAGGAAGTCCTTCCCCCAATCGGTCCCTGAAATGTAAGTTTCACTGGACAGTCAAGAAAATAAGACAAAGATGGCGGCCATTTTGATTTGAGGCAAACACGTCCCTTTCTGTGCACGCGGGAAGTGCAGCAAAGCTGCAAATATTTTGCCCAAGTCGTCTTTGCTGACTTGTGCAAGCTTTTTAAAAAAAGCTTCTTTTTTTTTTTCTGACACATCTAAGTTGGCTGGCTGCCAGGATGGCCAAGTGGTCTAAGGCGCCGCGTTCAGGACCCAGTCTCCCCAGGAGGCCTGGGTTCGAATCTCGAATTTCCCCATTGTGGGACTAATAAAGGGCATCTTATCTTATGTTAATGTTTGGGCGGGCTTACCTTTTATAGTTGCTTTGGCATCAGCTCAAGCAAAGCAAATCGTACCCAAAAGGCAAAACAGGTTTTGAACGATGTCATTGTCTTTTGCGTTCTCCACAATTGAAATTGGATTAACGCCGCCCAAAACGACATTTTCTTCGGCATGCCTATCTGGTGTGAACGTTTTGTGCTGTTTTTTTGTTTTTGCGGCAGTAACGGCTACTCGCTGTACTGCGCTGAACTGATGGTCAACATGAAGGACGTGCCGAGCACGGAGCGCATGGTCTTGTGCAGCAAGCGCTGGAAGATGATGACGCCGAAGGAGAAGGAGATGTTTCAGAAGCGCTGCGAGCAGGTTGGCGAGCGTCGTCGTCGTCGTCTCACTTGCTGTTGTGCTTGCTAACCTTGCCGCTGCTGTTTTTTTTTTCCCCCAGAGGAAGAAGCAATACGATGTGGACCTGCAGACCTTCCTGGAGGTAGGCCTCGCTTCTCGCTCGCTCCATTTCTCGGCAAAAATGCCCATCTTTCACGACCGCACGATTGCCTCGACTGCAACCCAAAAGCCGCACATTGTCGACTTTTAGGAGATGGCAAAGAAGAAGAGATGGTTGTTGGTTGCTATAAACACAATTTGTCACTCACTGATCACGTGTTATAACTCATGATAGACCGATCAGTTTTTTGTTTTTGTTTGTTTGTTTCCCCCCAGGGCCGATACCGCTTATTAGTAGTCATTTTTAGACCTTAGAAAATGGACAACTTAGTTTTAAAAGTTGAACAGAAAGTGCATTTATTCAAATTTTGGCAGTGTCTGCTTGTGGGACTTCTCCTGTAGCGCGTGTGACTTGAGGTGAATAAGCAAACAGGCAGTTTGGTGCTGATTGCCTGCCACCCACTACACAAGTAGCCCATCAGATGGCGCTGTGGGCGGGGCAATCTGCTGCTGCAGGCGGGGCCACCAGCACAGCAGAGACAGAGAAGTGTGCTGCAGCGACCCAAAATAAACCAGCTTGGAATGTATTGGCCTTAAAAGTTTAAAAAAAAAAAAAAGGCAGATGCAGATAATGCCAAACATCGCCCCCGATCGATCGGTCTATCGATAGTTGTATAGATGGCCTCCTCGAACTTTCAGGAAAGGAAAGCTTTCAGCTGACAGGAAAGCTGCCAAAACGCGAGCTTGTTTGACTTGGCCCAATTTTTCACTTGCGTCAAAAAGATCGTTTCAGAAATCAATGGCGCCACTTGCAGCGCACGACTGGCTGTCAGCCGCTCCTTGACGACGACGCACGGCGGCACAAATGTGAGCAACTTAGTGGCCGCAATTGCCTGCTGCAAATTAGCCCGACTCGTCAACGACATCCACGTGGAAAGAGCACAAAAGCAAAACTGCCGTTGCCACTTTCGATGGCAAAGCCAAAACAAAAAGCAAGTGAGCTTGCCGTTCCAATACTTTTGGAGGCGAGTGTCGATGCGTCTTTCGCCGTTCTCTCAGGAGTCTTGATGTCATTCACCACTCATGTCGATGCATTCATCCGTCAGTCTGTGAACACAAACTCATTTCTTTGGCACGTTGGCGCCGCTATCATGTTGTGATGTTTGACAAGATTTTGGACGCGCGTCTCGCAGAGCCTCCCGGAAGAAGAACGAGACCGAGTCGTGAGCGAGGAGAAGCTGGGCGGAGCTCGAATTCTGGTGGGCGCCGTCTCCAGTCCGCACCGGGCCAAGTCGCCGCCCGCCAAGGTCTGAAACTCTGATTTTTCCTCATCCACTTTTTCTTTTCGGGTGCGATCAAAGCCACGAGCCAGAAGCTTCTTGCGCCATGATCGTTCAGCGTGCTCCTCGTTGGGCTCCGTCGTGGCATGTTGGGGCCCGTTTCACACTTGGCATGCATGTGTTAAAGGCCCCGTTTATTTGTTTTCTCTTTCGTGGACAATTTTTTTTGTAAAACAATCAACTAGGGCAGCGTACCAATTTGATTTGCGACGGCCCGATTCGATTCGGTTCAATTTTCCATTTGGTGAAGGATTTCACGCAGTACCAATTTTACTTTCATGTGGGAGACGTTCTCAGGAGAAGCAATGCTGCAAAATAGTCAAAACTTCTTGCATCAGTAAAAATAGGGATATTACTTTAAGAATTGAACCCAATCCGCATCGCAGTGGCCCCAGGGTGTCCCGTTTATACCACAGCTCGGCCCGTGTGTGTCCACTGATGACGCGTGTGTCGCTTTTGATCAATGAAGTGGGAGCTTCTGGTTTGTTGGATGGGAAAGCATGCGATCACATGACCTCGACACACTTGCCCAACCTCCAGGAGGAGGAGCCTGAACTTTGGGCCCCCCAGGGCGCCAGAGAGCGGCGTGACCCCAAGAAGAGCAGCAAGCTTCCCGAGACCCCCAAGACGGCTGAGGAGATGTGGCAGCACAGCGTCGCCGGTGACTTTCTGAGCAAATGCAGAGTGCGTCTTCGGCCGCTAGCGGGGCGGGGAGGACCTTCACAATAAAAGGGGCATGGCCATCTTCATAGTAAAAGCTTGTTGTTGTGTGGCGGCGCAGAGCGACCGCAGGCGAGCGCAATCGGCCATGGAGGACACGTGGAAGGCCATGGAAAAGAAAGAGAAGATCCCCTGGATCAAGAAGGCGGCCGAGGACCAGAAGCGATACGAGGTACCTGACCTTTAACGTGGTTCACTTTTTGCCATCTGCCCCGTATCGCAGCTGTTTGCGTTTCCCACCGTTACTGTAGACTGACGTTGCCGTAAGCGCCAAAGAGGGCGTAAAAGATCCGAAAAGGGAATCCTACTAACGATTGTTTCATATTTTGTTTATTTGTCGTTTGCAAAAAAAAAAAAAAAGTCAATCCATCAATTACTGATTTGGTCAAAACCCCAGGCAAAATTTGTCTGCAAAAGTGTTGATCTTTGTTTCCCAAAGTCAAAGCAGATGTTTGCAAACCCGACATTATTTGCTGCGGGGAAATTTTTTAGTAATTGGATACACCCAAAGCTCATGGTCGCCATGGAAACGAGGCTCACGCCTGCTGATGATGGCATGCTTTGTCGCATGCCGTAGCGGGAGCTGTTGGACCGGAGGCCGAGTCAGAAGAAGCCCAAGTTTGATGGAGAGCCAAAGAAACCTCCAGTGTGAGTGCACAGGAAGTGGTGATCGCTCTCTCGACGGCGCCAAGCTCCCGTCAACCCACCGGCCTTGTCGTCCAATAGGAGCGGCTATCAAATGTTCTCTCAGGAGCTCCTGACCAACGGGGAGCTGAATCACTTCAGCCTGAAGGAGCGAATGGTGGAGATCGGCAAACGCTGGCACACGCTGACGGCGAGCCAGAAGGACGCCTACAAGAAACACGTGGACGCTACGCAGGCGCGATACCGCGCGCTACTGGAGGCGTGGCTTAAGGTAACTCAGCCCCGTTCGACCCGTCGACACTTTGTTGGCCGACCGGCCGAGGAACCCATCAATAACATGCGGCGTGCTGCCGCTCAGTCTTTGTCTCCGCAGGATCGCGCCGCCTATAAGGAATTCTCCTCGTCGGTGAGTCAACAAACTACCAAGTGTGTTTATCTCTTGCTAACGCGAACCACTTGTTTCATTCGCCCTCCTCCTCCTCAATGTTCTCACCTGCCACGTTGAAATCCCGCCTGTCTTGCCCCACTCGTTGCACTTGTAAAACCTTCAATTCGCAGCCGCTGCCAGTGAGCACCGGTGCACCCCAGGGCTCTGGCACGGGCCCCCTTCTCTTCATCACCTATCGTCATAGCTGTTCAACTTTGATTCCTTCAAGTTTCTCCATTACCATCGACGATTTCTCTTTCTCCTTTTCTCTTCTGTTTTGCTCCGGTTCAGAGTGTGCGTGTCGCCTCATCGTTTCAGTTTGACGTAAACGCTCCGCAATATAATTGGCCTTCGCATCGCTCACAGGGTACTCGCTTCAAGCGTAGATTGTTGCCATTCCCTTCATTTGACCTATTCCAGGATCCAACACCCAAGTCTCTGTTTCCGCTCAAAGCCATCCTTGACCTCGTAGAATATTTGCAGCTGTGAGTGTAAAAGTCGGAGGATTAGGACAGTGTTAAAAGAAACGAGGTCTTAAAACAATTAGCAAAACAGTTGTCCAATGATTTGATCATTGATTAGTTGTCAATGAATGGATAAAACTCTTTCCTCTCCAAAATTAGCATGTAGTTTCAACATTAGCACGTAGTAGCCGGATTTTGTCTTTCTAGCACCCTAAAAGCAGCATGCGACGCTCGCCTGTCAGCGACAAGCCGGTTTGCGCGGACGGCAGCTACGATATCAAATTTGTTACTCTCCAGCTTTGCTAACACTCGACAGTATGTTTGGATTTGAAAATGCAAAATTGGAATGAAAATCAGCAGCCTCGTCTATTCTTCGGATTTGTGATTCCGCAGAAGCGTCGGAGCACATCGAAAGCCGGCAGTAGCCCCGCCCCCAAAGTGCTCGTAACGGCCAAGGGCAAAGTGGCGACCTCCAAGGTGGCGTCCCCCGCCACGGGCATGGCCAAGCGGGCGATGGCATACCGAGCCAAGGTAACGTTTGCCGTCGAGCTCCCCGATTGGTTGTTGACGGCCGACTTGCGTTCGCAGCAGGACGTTGTGTCCGACTCAGATGACGATAAGAGTGACTCGTCGGACGACGACGATGATGATGAGGAAGAAGACGAGACGTCCGGAAGCAGCGACAGCGAAGACGACGAGGTGATCTTTCTTTGGTTGATTCACTATCGCCATGGCGACCACACAACTCTCACATTCTGCACTCGGCACGAGAGACGGGTGTAACGACAAGCAAATACTTAAAAATGCTTTATTGGCACTCAAAATTTGTATTTTCCCCTTCACCCGTCGAAACACGACATGGTGATTTGAATATTGTCTTTGTCAAATATGACGTAAGCAGCAAAATCTGCCCGTTTTTAGCCCACTCAGGCGGCGGCCATTTTGTCACTTGCTGACGACTGAAAGAAAAACAGGATTTTGCTGCTCAACTCGTATTCCGCAGATTGGCGTGTTTCGACTAGCGGGCCTGCATACGACGTTTTCTTGTTCACCAATTTCTCGGCTTGACTCCCGCTTTAAGTTAGTCTGTTGGAGTAGTTTAGTGCTTGTTATATGAGAGCACGCCTCTCATGCAATATGGCCAAACCAATCTTGGCTCACTTCTGAGGGTGGCGATCTTTCCGTGTCATAGCTTTCAGGTCACATGACACGTCACCTTGTAAGAAATACTTTTTGCTTTTACTCAAGTACTTTTTCGAGCCTATACTTTTCTTTTTTTTTTGGCATTTTAGGAGTGAGCGCTTCGAACAAATAATTGCACTTGTACTTTTCTCATCTCTTCTCAGCAGGATGAGGAAGATCAGACGTCTTCTGACCAATCCAGTGACTCTGACTAGCTCCGCCTCCCCATTGGGGGTGGAACTTTGTTTTTTTAATCAAGACAGGTGGGTGGGGTTTGTACAGGAAGGGGGGCGGGGTGCCTGCAAATGGGATTAAGAAATAAAAGCACTTTTTTTCCTTTGCTCTTGTGATCGTTTATGACATTTCAGACCAAGGTCATGTGACAAGAGCAAATTTATTGAATAGAAATTCATCGCATTATAAATAATCTGACTTTCAAGCCCATAATCCATTGCTGCCATACACACCATTTTTTTTTTTTAATCAAAACATGCACTGTTACCCAGGACAACATGCATGCATCAGTCAACGCGCCGCCGTCAACCTTTTGTCACATTTCCTAAAATCCTTTTCGAAACAAAGCAACCAAAAAAAGCAGCAAAGCCAAAAGCGTCAACCGCCACATGTCACGGCGGTACGTCGTGAAGTTTGGTGCGGAGATACGTCTTGACCTCCTCGATGCCGTTCAGCTTCTCGAGTTCGTGGTATGGCAGCTGCAACACATCATGTGACACGTTAGCCTAGCTTAGAGCATGATGAGCGTGGCCGCTGTCGCACCTGCAGGATGGCGTAGCCCAGCAGTCGGAGGTGGCGGTCCCTCATGGCGCGAGAGCCCACCAGGACGCTGGAGTTGTGGCAGTAGTGCCACTTGTCATTCACCGAGATCACCAAACTGGATGAGGAAACGCCAAATCACAATCTTCAAAAGGACGCCCCCAAAAAAAAAAAAACAACCAAATCCAGCGTGTCCACTCTCGAGGGGGAGAGACCGCTTTAGAACGCAATCAATTGACTCCCAAACCGCCCGAAATTGCTTTTGATTGCATCGTCGCTACATTAGGCATCATGACCTCCCAGGCGTACCCACCTCCTTATTTGCTTTTCATCCGGGGGGGGCGCCGCCGTGGGCCTGTGGCTCGACACCCCCTCCTCATAAAAAGCCGTCCCCTGATCGGCGGGGGGTCCAGCGCTCGCCTTGTCCTCCAGCATCTTCCCAATGGAGAACTGGAAGAGAGGTTTTGGGGGGGTGGCGGCGATGGCGGCACTCACGACCGCCGATCCCGGATCCCCAGATAGTGGCGGCCCGTCCGAGGGTGGGCTGCTGAGCGTTGAGCTGTCCTGGCTGTCCAGCGAGCGGTCCTCCGCCACGGGCACGTAATACTGGGGGCCCGAGTCCAAGGGAGTGGCGTTGTCCCCGAGGTGAGCGCCCCCCGCAGGGCCGTAGGCATACTGAGGCAGAAAGGATCCGGGATCCGCGGCGCCCTCTTCGGTCTCGCCGGCTTCCGCCACCTCCCGAGCGCCTGCGTCCAGCGCGGCAAAGGAAGTCGACAAGTCACCCACGTCATCAACCTCCTGTGGAGCGCACGCGGCGGCCGAGCCGGGAACCAAAGGTCCGCTCGGCTGGATGGGAATTACGCGACCCGACGAGTCCATCTGCAACACGAAGTCTGGACAGAAGCAGCGAGACCTGTTGTGGACAATCTACGTGTGTGCGTGTGCATGCGCGTGCATACCTGTGTAGTATCCGGGTGCAAGTATTTGGTCACGCCTGTAGTTGTCTTCTCCAAGCAGCTGCCGCAGCGCCTCGGCCACCACGCCTTTGTAACTGACACGTTGATGCGTTGAGTCAGCAACATTTGTTCTTGCGAGAAGACGTTACACGTGCCGGCACGCTGCCGTCGTGACATCATCGTAACGCTTAATCATGTGGCGTCGAAGCCCAAGTATGCGCTGACGACAACTCGATGAGCGGGACTTGCAATAAACGTAAAACACGTCCAGCAGCGACAATTGTTTGTCGAATTTGCACGCTCGCCACAGCGGCGCATTTTAGCCGCCGAATATCGATATGGCGCAAACGGCCAATGCAATTTGCATATCGCAAAGTCATGCAATCATTTGACGCTTTTATCAGAATTTGACCGAGCCGTCCGATCGTTTTTCAAAGGCTTTTCTCTGGTTTCTTCCCACCTTCCAAAAAACGTCTTCATGATCGTGAGCACGAATCGTTGTTTGTCTTAATAGCTTGCTTGTTCTGCCGCACGATAAACACGTACTTCTTTTATTAGATAATGAAAATGTCATGCTAAATATCGCATCAAATCGTCAACGTGAAAGGTTCGACCGGGTACCGTCCGTCGGTCAGAAGACGACTCCGCCTTACCTGTACTTGCGGTTGACCTCGTCGGCGGTGAGCGCCTGGTGGAACATGAGCACCTTGAGGTCGGGGTGCAGGCGGGGGCCCCGGTAATGGGGGTGCTCCAGCTGCAAGGCGGCATCCAACAAGGACAGGTAGCGGCGCACGATCAAGGCGTAGGGGCTGTCTGCGGGCATTGCGTGCATTAGTGTCAGATGGGCGGGGTGGGGCGGCGCCGTTTCGGAGCGGTACCGACTGGTGACGTTGCTGATGAAAGCGGGCGAGAAGACTCGATGCAGGACGGCGCCCGGGAAGCGGCCCAGCTGGAAGAGCGACATTAGGATGTTGACGGTGGCCAGAGGGGAGCTCAATGCTTTGGACTCCAGAACCTCCTCCAGGACTCTGAAGAACTGGTCCTCGTTGGACGGACGGTAACTCATCCTGCTGAAGGGAAACACCAGCTTCTGGATCACCTGCGCGCACACAGAAGGGTTGTAAGAGCATGTCGCATTTTTTGTCAGAGGATAGCCGCCGACTCCGCCCACCTTGCTGTCCAGATGCTCCGCCTTCCTGACCAGGAAGTTGGCGATGGCATCCAGTAAGGTCGTCTCCCGGAGACGATGGCGCGCAACGTACTTGGAGATGAGCGACATGGTGGCGGCGCTCAGCGCGTCCTCCTTCTTCGGAAGCTCGTCTAACACAAACGCAAACACGCATACAGCAACATTCCTCGCCACCCGCCGGCGGGCGCCAGGCCTCTTTAGTCTGCCGCCGATGTCCGCACTATGAAAAGCGCTTTGCAGCCATGTCTTGCCAAATTGTGGACATTTTAGGAACTGTCGAAGACAACACCGACATTAAAACCGTTAGCATATCGCGGTCGTCATGCGACGACATTAAGAGTGGCACGTCCGTCCAAAAGCGCCACTTCAGGCCAATGTGCCATTGTGAATTACATGGGCGGGCCAAGCCAGACGTCATGAGGCTCTAATGGTGACAAAATCTTAACACGATCGTTTGAAGTCGACTGTCTCGTTGCCACTCGATGCCAACGAACCTGCCAGCCTTCTGATGAACTTCTCCTGTCGGTTCTGGTAGAAGAGGTGCGAGCTGAAGATGAACTCCAGACTCTTGTTGTTGGCTTCGGGGGCGCAGGCCGCCAACATCTCGTCGAGCAGCGCCATCTCCTGGTCGCGCACGCCGCTGACACTGGCCAGCGTGTGTTTGACCAGACGCAGGATCTTTCTGGAAAAAGCGGCCGACGGGTCAAAGGGGGCGTGTCCCTGTCGCAAATCAAGAACCGAGCCGTTACCTGTTGGCCAGAACCCGCTGGGGGTCGGGCGCCGCCCGGTCGCCGCCATCCACCTCATCGTCCGTCGGGGCGCCGGCGTGCCGTTTGAGGCGGTAGTAGGACAGCAGCAGGAAGAGCGTCTGCGGGTGGCGCTCTCGCTCCAAGTTCTTCTCCAAAGCCAGCAGGCAGGCCTCGGAGAGCGGGTGCTGGCGGCCCGGGTGCAGCTTGATGCTGGAACTGAACACCATGGACACGTCCTTCTGGTTGAACTGCGCCAGGCGGCCGTGGCACTCCGTCTCCAGCGCCGCCACCACCGGACAGTCGCCGGGGAGTCCTGACCCCGAAAAGCACGTTAGCTTCCCACACCGACAGCAACACTTCCCTCAAAAGCCGTCACAGTCTAACCCCTGACCCTGGACCCTTGACCTCCCACCCGCCATTGCATCCAATGTGCAAGTTTTTTCTTTTGAAGCCAGAAGACGTCTGATCTCAATCTTCCCTCAGCACGTGTCGAGTCTGCTAATCCCTGCACAACGTGCATACCAGGGCAGGTTTGTTTGCGACTGCAGCCTACAAAAATCAAGAGGTGATGTTGTCTGTTCAGATCTTCAGAACTCAACTTGGACAAAACTGAATAGCTTTCAAAAATGACGTCCGCCTTCAACTCGCCTCCTTTCAAAATCCTCGTCGGTGGATTTTCGGAATGTTGCGGTGTACAAAGTTTCTTTCTTTTCATGTTCATGTCAGAAATTTCAAGGCGCTCATCTATTTGGTAAGAGTGATCCTCCATTTCAATAAGACCGCCTGCCTGGTTTAAAAAAATTTCAATTGACTTTCTTGCTGCTAATTTAGAGCAAAATGTCATTTCACGTGAAATGTCGTGAGGAGTGAAAAAAAACAAAAAAAAGGCTTTGTGAGCCCAGGCAACATTTCTTCCAGATTATTTAACCTAAACTCAAGTTGTTCATCAACTCAGGCTCCACCGGGTCGTTGTCGTTATTAAAGAGAATGAGTCACGTTTTCAACGGGGAACTGTGCAACATCCGCGATATGGTTTTTGGGCGGTGACTTACCGAGCGCTGCGGAGGCGTACAGGCAGTTGACAATGCTGAAGTTGTCAAAGTTGGCGCAGTCGCTGACAATGGCGTCGCACAGCAACAAGAAGTCCTGCTGCTCCAACGCCCGCCGGCCACACGCGGCCGAAGTGTTGGCGCCGTTGCCGGGTGCGGCCTGCAGCAGCTGAGCGATTTTATGCAACGCGATGGCGTAGTGGTTGTGGGAGATCTTGGATGGGTTCTGTGCCAGCCAGCGCAAAACCTCATCGGGGCAGCGCGAGCGCTCAATGAGTCGCTTCATGGTGAAGAAGGTGTCGTAGCTCATCTTCTCATGAATGAAGTTCCACGTCTTCTTTTTGCCTCCCGTCTGCGCGGGAAGGTGGGCGCGGGGCTGCCAATGGGGTGGCGCGGCGCCGACCAGCGGCTGGAAGCGTGCTCCCGGATAAGGCGGGTAAGGTGGTGGCGGCGGCACCCGGTACTGATGAGCTTGTGGCGGTGGTACCTCCAGCACAGCCAGCCCTCTTCTTTTCCCCGCTTTGACTCCGCCGCCTCCTCCGGCACCGCATAGGCGGGCGGCGTACATGGCGGGCGATGCGACTTGACTTAGGCCGCGCCAACCGGTGGACCAACACAGCATGGTGCCGACGCCAGATCAAGGGGATGCGCCGCTGCGCTCCTACGTGGAATGACAGCACACCAAGAAATGACGACAGCATATCGTAGCAACGCCCAAATTGCGCTTGACTCAAAAGTCGCATTGCCGAGTACCTAATCACCACAAACGCCTTTTTATATCATCGACTATGAAATTGCAACCATTTCAAAGTCCTACATAGTCAATCGGGCGAGGGGTGTTGTCAGATAAAAATGGGGGTACCTGTTACTCAACTCAGAAGGCGCTCTGCACGCCCACATAGTAAATAAATAAATGAAAACGCTCGGTCAAATTCTGGATTTGGAGTCCAATTTGACAAATCTATGACTATGCGCAGATGGTCACTATTTTGCCTCTGCGACCCGGGCACCCTTCCGTCATCGTCCCCCCTTTTGTGAGCAAATGTCCTCGCGCCTCCGTCCGTCCTCACTTTTTAACATTCCTTGGGACGGACGGACGGACCGTTCCGTCCCTGCATCTCTGCAACGAAGTGATGGGAAAAGTTGCCAAGTGCAGCCGGTTCGGCGGCTCCTGGCCAAAACAGAAGATCGACTTCTTGTTTCCTCGTTTATCCTCTCTCCTTCTTCTCTACACGTTAAGTGATGTCAGCCCAAGAAAATGATTAGGGAATTGTTTCAGCTCTACAGTCAACTTTACAGCGCTCTATCCGAACATCTTGCAGTGATTAGGCAGGGGAAATGATGAATTATTCTTATCGCAGCGAAGCATTCACGACATTTTATGGAATGATCTAGGTCCTCTTCATTTAGAAAAGCTGTAGTTCTGTATCTCGAGTGCCGTGGATGTGACAGCAGCTACGTCATCAAACGTCACACCTGATGGCTGACTGCTAGTCATTAGCAGCGGCTAACAGTTAGCGGAGGACGCTATCGGCGTCGTCAGCGCTGTCACGCTCCAACAAGAACAACAACAGCCGAGATGAATATAAAGTGCAGAAAAGTCGCGTCAGGCGCTGAAAGGGGCCAAACAGTCGTCGCGTTAGCATCGACGTGTCCTTGTGGTCAGTACGCGAACAAAAGTCGAAGCAAATCAAAGTGGGCCCGAGCCGAGCCAAGGCTGCCGGTGTTACCTCATCGCTCGTCTCAAAGAGTCGTGGCCGCTGTCAGTACCCGTTGACCGCGCAGGCGAGCTGGGGGGGCGGGCAAGCAGGTCGCGGGCAGCCGTCTCATTCCACCGCGCACAGCGCTCGGCTACCCGGCATGCAACAGCTGCCTTCGTCTCCCTTACGATCAGCGGACGCCGCCGCTCTGAGTCGCTTTCGACGCCTAGGTGACGTCTCAATGCACCCGAGGCACTTTCGAGTCCATTTTCTCCTTTAGTTGACTCACTTGAGAGCGGACTCGCCAAAGTCGGTGACGCCGCAAAGTGGTGCATTGTTGGAAGTGTAGTTCAGCTGCTTAGCGCTGCAGGCTGTCATGCTGTGACGTTTCCAGCAGGGGGGGTGTGTGCTCACTGCCACGCTCTCTTACTACTCCCGCGTAGAAGAAGAATGTGTTCGCAGTAAACATGGCGAATTGGGACGATTACGGAACAGCGATGTCGAACTTGACGAGTGCCCACTGACGCCGTCACCTGAGAGCTGCTTTTGGAAGGTGCCACCTCGGCCCTCGTGACCATGGCTCACCGCTACCTTCGTCTGTCGGCGGGCTGCCGCAACGCGCTGCGACTTTTCGTCGCACCTTCGCCCGCCGCGAGCAGGCTGCTGGTAGGTCAGGTGTCCCCCCCCACCACCACCACCTTCTCCCCTTCCCATTCTCATGCTAACTGCTAGCCTAGCGAACGAGCTGACAAGCCCGGAATGTTGTTTATTACTCCCAAATCAAACGTCATCAAAACGCAAGTGGGAGCAGAATGGCAGGTGACGTCATAATTGTGTCAGTGAAGAAAAGTTCAAACTTGCATTTGGAACACGTTGTAGGGACGTGATAACAGAATGAATATTTTTTGCCCCACCACAACCAATATCACCGAGAAAAGCAAGAATAAACGAGCAAAACGCTGTTTGAATATTGTCAATGTGTTAAGAATGAAGGAAGTTGGAACCGTTCCGCCCCCGGGACGTCCTGCACAGCTCCAAGTATTTTGAGTCGAGATACGCCTCGGGAATGACTACGTGTGCCATAAAAGCTATTTGTGCAGTGCGACCCCTATTGTTTTTTTTTTCTCCCCCACATGAAAACGAGTCATGAAGCTGCCCATCTCCTGTCACACAATCTGCGTTTTTGCAAACAAAATGATGACTGGTCACCTTTTGTCGGCCAGGTGACAAGACGACTGGCGAGTGGGCCGACTTTGTGGAGTGAGCTGCTGGTGGCCTGTAGGAGTCTGACCTCCCGACCTCCCAAAGGTTTTGCAGCGGCGTCGTCATCATCATCTTCCTCTCCTAAGAAAAAGACATTCTGATGTGTTTTCCTGTCTCTGTAGGCTTTGAGAAATATTTCCCTGACAGCGGGAAGAATTCCAAGGCGACTCACTCGGCAGACAAAGGTAACACGTGGCGGACTTAGCGCAATTGTTCTCTAAGTGTTATGACGTGAGCGGCCAGTTGCAATAAGAGCGCCGCTGTGGTCAATCTTTGCACAAGTAGCGTAGCTAAGCACCCCATCTTGATGCAGCACTTGCGTTGCCATGCCAACGCTGACTTCACGATGAGCGGGCTCCCATACATGCAAGGAAACTTGCGTGTCTTCATTTTGTATTTGTGTCGACTTTTGCTGAATAATTTCAGAAAAAAAGACTGAATTGTGAATTCTTTTTTTCTCGCCATTTCTTGCTCGGAGGCGAGGATGAATTACTGAGAGGGGAGGATCTGCATTGCCGTGCCTGCTAGCAAGCCCAGCTCATTGCGGCGTGTGTTCGTGACAATTATGCCCCCGGGTTGCGAGCGCGGTCTGTCCCTTTGATGTGAAATGTGCCACTTCTGATTGGGGAGCTTGGCGGAAGGCAACATTAGAGTTGATGCAACAGATTCTGCGTCCTTCAAGAGCGCAGCAAAAAAAAAAACAACAAAAAAACAAAGATTCGGCAATCATGTGATTGCTTTGTCTGAAATCGTGGTTTCCATCTCAACACGATGAATTGTTCAACTCTTGTTTTGGTGTCGACAGAAGACAAGGCTGAGGATGCCATGAAAGAGGCGGGGCCATCTGGAGGGGGAGGAGCAGGAAGTAGTGGAGGAGGAGGTGGAAAGCGAGGAGGACGGAAGGAGTCGCACTGGTCCAGCCGTCTGCAGAAGGTTAGTGCGCTCGAGCGCCACCAGCTGGTGCCAATCATCCTGAATCCTGAGCAGACATCACATGATCTGAAATGATGATGTCATTGACATTCCAGCAAGTCATAATAAAGAGGAAGAACTTTGGTTGCAGGGCGACATTCCGTGGGATGAAAAGGAGTTCCGCATGTACCTCTTGAGCGGCGTGGCCTTCTGGAGCGCCGTGGGTTATTACTTCCTGTTCAGGGATGGAGGGCGGGAGGTCACCTGGAAGGACTTTGTCAACAACTTCCTGTCCAAAGGCGTGGTGAGACAATGCTGACATGGATAGCGACGACCTTGCTGATGATGACGATGGCCGTAATGTGCGGCTTCCCGTCTCTGCGCCGCAGGTGGACAGGCTGGAGGTGGTGAACAAGCGCTACGTCAAAGTGGTCTTCTCTCCCGGGAAGATGCCCGTGGACGGGGTGAGTCTGCCGTCTTGTCGTCCGTCACCCGGCTAATGTTAGCGGTCCGCAGTCAGACAGCAAGTCAGAAAAGATGCAGAAGGGAGGCGGGGTGGGCGGGGTCACGTATGCGAAAATCTAAAGTTGCTGTGGGGGGAGAAACAAGTCGAAGCAAGTTGATTGTTAAGACCAAAGGCAAAACCGCCGCGGTGGGTGTGGTTTCCATTTAAGCGTTCACCTTCGAACGCATGTCAACGGCAGACGGCGCCGACCGCTGCCATTCAAACAGCCTCTGATCATTTCCTAAGTCGTCAAACGATGCCGTTGGCGATGTGTCCGTGTTTGTCGCTGCAGCAGTACGTGTGGTTCAACATCGGCAGCGTGGACACGTTTGAGAGGAACCTGGAGAGCGCCCAGTACGAGCTGGGCATCGAGGCCGAGAGCCGCGTGCCCGTTGTCTACTCCACCGAGAGCGACGGGTGAGCAACTTTGGCCTTGCATATTCACCGTCCACTTGATTGGCACTTTAGATCGCTGCGCCTTTCAAGTTGGCGTGAGCGCCCGCCACGTGTGTCGCGCTTCGGTAAAGTCTTGTTGACGCCGTGTCTTTTTTTTGGGTGGGGGCGATGACGACGACGTCAGGACCTTCCTCCTGAGCATGCTGCCCACCGCCCTCATCATCGGCTTTCTGCTCTTCATGCTGCGGCGAGGACCGGCGGGGGCGGGCCGGCCCGGCCGCGGCGGCATGGGCGGCTTGTTCAGCGTCAGCGAGACTACCGCCAAGATCCTCAAGGACGAAATCGATGTCAAGTTCAAAGACGTGGCCGGCTGCGAGGAAGCCAAGCTGGAGATCATGGAGTTTGTCAACTTTCTGAAGAACCCCAAACAGTACCAGGACCTCGGCGCCAAGATCCCAAAGGTCAGCTGGGGGCGTGGGCTCGTGGGGTCGTTGAGCAGCAGCGTTGACCTTGTGCTCGCCGTCGCCAGGGCGCCATCCTGACGGGGCCTCCGGGGACGGGAAAGACGCTCCTGGCCAAGGCAACGGCGGGCGAGGCCAACGTTCCCTTCATCACCGTCAACGGCTCAGAGTTCCTGGAGATGTTCGTGGGGGTGGGCCCGGCCCGGGTGAGTGCTCGCTCCTGTCCGCTCGCTCGCTCGCCAACCGGCCGCTCACTGACCCGGTTTCCCACGCAGGTGCGGGATCTGTTCGTCATGGCGAGGAAGAATGCGCCCTGCATCCTCTTCATCGACGAGATCGACGCAGTGGGACGCAAGCGGGGGCGGGGCAACTTCGGCGGGCAGAGCGAGCAGGAGAACACCTTGAACCAGCTGCTGGTGGAGATGGACGGTCAGACGCCGCCGCCCCGCTAGCTGATGCGCTACGTTGTTGCCATTCGGGCATTTTTCTGTTAGCGTTCCGTACGCGAGTGTCCCCACTCAGCCCTTTTGACGGATTCGGGCCAACCTTCGGACAATTTTTCTCGTTTGACTTGCGAGCGCCGCAGTTCACTTGACATTTAGCAGCAATCCGGCCAACAATTCATCAACAAAGAAGCTTCAAGCTCTCCCGGTCTACATTTACTTGCAACCGTCTCGCTTTGTCTTAACGTCTTCTTAGCGAAATGTGAACTTCTACGGAACGCCGTTGGCATTGCTAGTCGCAGTGTTCAAAATGGAAATTTGAACACAAACGGCAAAGCTACGCATTTCGACCAGCTCGACCAAACCACCATTTTTCTCATGAATCCATCTTAGATGGAGCCGATTGTTTTTTTCTTTTTTTTTCTTGTGTGAGTTGGTCGCCATTTTGCGGTCAATTTTGATTTCCCAGCCCCTTCTCGATGGCTTTGTTTGACTTTTCAGGTTGCTAGCAAAGTTTTCCCCTTTTTATTGCGTTGAATTGTCATTTGGTGGACTCCGACTTGTGTCGCTCGCACAGACGGACCGACGGGCTTGTCTGTCTGAGACGTTCGCAAGTAGGGCGATGTTGTTTTGGGATGTTTCGATCACGCTTGTTTTTTTTTGTCACCCAGTCCTTGGTTTTAAGTATCTGCTGGTAACGAATCCCGGGCCCACACCGCACCAGCGCGTCATCAATCTTTTTCACCCAATATTGGTCAGCTGAGAATCATGTGATCAAGCCGGATTTCCGATCATGTGATTGGATCAGGGCATCCCTTTGATATTTTTAGGCGGCGTCATTGTGATTAGGCTGCATTTTCCGATTCGATCGATGGCATAGCCTGAAGCTTTTTCTGTATCAAAACGAACAGTCTAACTTTTTTTTTTTTTTTAAATAAAGCATGAGAATTACAAACAGCATACACCGAACTGCATTGCAAACAAAACAAAAACATCCTGAAGTAGGCTTGTGTGTTCCAGGCTTCAATACCGCAACCAACGTGGTGGTGTTGGCGGGAACCAACCGAGCGGACATCTTGGACCCGGCGCTGCTGAGGCCGGGACGCTTCGACCGTCAAATTTACATCGGTGAGCGAGAAGTGAGCGGGGTTAAGCGGCATCCAATAGTGTCATTGACGACGATATCGTCGTTTCAGGTCCCCCCGACATCAAAGGACGAGTGTCCATCTTTAAAGTCCATCTTCGGCCTCTCAAATTGGACCCCGTTGCAGATAAAGACGCCTTGGCCCGCAAGATGGCGGCCCTCACGCCTGGGTTCTCCGGTAAGGTTAGCATGCGCAGAAACGGACACACACCCAAGTCGTAGTCCGCCATCAGACGACAACGTGTCGACAACAGGTGCCGACATCGCCAACGTTTGCAACGAGGCGGCCCTCATCGCTGCGCGGCATCTGTGCGACGCCATCGAGCAGAAGCACTTTGAGCAGGCCATCGAGAGGGTCATCGGAGGTAAACGCTGCGCCCACCGCATCCCGCCGCGCCGCGCCGCCGTACTCTGGAACACACCGCTCGTCCTTCTTTCAGGCCTGGAGAAGAAGACGCAGGTCCTCCAGCCAGAAGAGAAGAAGACTGTGGCCTACCACGAGGCGGGACACGCCGTTGCGGGCTGGTTCCTGGAGCACGCCGACCCGCTGCTCAAGGTGGGCCCGCCCGCGCTCGCCATATCTCCAGAGGCGGCGTCTTGCGAACGTGGTGTGGGCTGATTGCTGCGTCCAGGTGTCCATCATCCCCCGAGGTCGCGGCCTGGGCTACGCTCAGTACCTCCCCAAGGAGCAGTTCCTGTACACCACCGAGCAGCTGTTGGACCGCATGTGCATGACGTTGGGCGGTCGCGTGTCAGAGGAGATTTTCTTCGGCAGGGTCACCACCGGCGCGCAGGACGACCTCCGGAAGGTCACGCAGAGCGCCTACGCGCAGGTCAGAAGTCACGTGCCGAGGTTCACGCCCACGCGACTCCATCACGACCGGCTTTCTGGCTCTCACAGATCGTGCAGTTCGGGATGAACGCCAAGGTGGGCCAGGTGTCCTTCGAGCTCCCCCGGCAGGGCGAGATGGTTCTGGAGAAGCCGTACAGTGAAGCCACGGCGCGCCTCATCGATGGGGAGGTCCGCAGCCTCATTGCCGACGCCTACCGCAGAACTCAGCGGCTGCTGAGCGACAAGAAGGCCGAGGTGGAGAAGGTGAAGCTTGGAGTGCCACCGACTCGCACCGCTTCTGTCCGCACGTGCTTTTCTGCATTTTCTGGCCTTGTCATCCCGAAGGTGGCGCAGCGGCTACTGGAGAAGGAGGTTCTGGACAAAAACGACATGGTGGAGCTGCTGGGCAAACGTCCTTTCTCGGAGAAGTCGACGTACGAGGAGCTTGTGGAGGGCACGGGTGGCGAGGACGAGGACACCGCGCTGCCCGCCGGCCTCAAGGACTGGAACCGCGAGAGAAAGGACAAGGAGGAGAGCCCGGACGAGCAGGTGGCCCGGCAAATCTCTGGAGGGATGCCCTTCTAGATGGAGCAGTCGTGACCGAGAAGCTCGGCCATGCGGCGCTACTCTCGCAAGCGAGAGGACTTGATTTATTTATAGAGAGCGAAGCGCTTTGCTAATGTCTACAAATCCTTCGTTATTTACTGATAACTGCTACTGGCAACGCGGCATGTTTCATGATGCCAATCATCGTCTTCACTGCCCCACTTTGACGTCCACAGCCGTCGATGGCGCTTAGAGATGTTCAAAAGCAAAGGGGGACTAAGTGCATTATTAAAATGCTTGTTTCATGCGTGTTCTTTGACAAGCAAGCTTCTGTGTCACCCATACATCCGACGTGTGGATGTCGTCGTGATCCATTTCACGTTTCCTCGGCTGCGGAAATGCAAGTATGCTGGGACATTTTATGTATAAGTTTTTATTACTTTTTAAAAAAAAATGTTTTTGCTGGGGTCGGGCAGAATCCTTGTGTCTCCTAACTAAACTCCCTCTAAATTGGTATGTTTGTTCAATGAATAAGTGGTGGCATGGGTCCAGAGAAGAGTGGTCGGTCATCTCCCAAGCCAGAGGTTGTGGGTTCGATCCCCGTCCGGCCCTTGTGACCATGTTGAAGTGTCTTTGAGCAAGAGACTGATGAAGGTGCGTCGTGAAATGGGTGTGAAGTGCATTGAGTACCTAAATTGGTGGAAAAGTGCTATACAAGTGAAAGACAGCAAGCCATTTTCAACACTTCACGTTGGTTGTTTTTTAAAATAATGTGGACTGACCTATAAACTATATAATAAAAAATGAAATTTCCCAACTTGCGGCCGAGAATGCAACGTCAATAATGACGCCAGCACACCTGTCGTTTGCCACCCAAGTCTTTTTTTTTCCTCCGCTTATGTAGGTTTATCCTGATATTCAATGATTTTTGGGTTGTAAAAAGACTTTTCAATTAATTTATAATGGCCGTCCATTAAAAGCAAATTTTCACTATTCGCGGGCTGGGCCGTTCCTTATCCTCTGCGAATGGGGGAGAGGCACTTTATATTACAATTGACATCAAACAATTACAAGAGCTAGAGTAAACGGATATTGTTTTTAATCACAATCAACAAAATAGATTTCAGTCATTCCACTTTACAGGATTTACAACGCCAACAGTTTGGATGACAATGAAAAAACGAAAGTCAAACATTAAGCAGACCAGACGCGATGAAATGGCCACATGGATGTAAATATTTCGGAAGTTTTCTTGCGTTCAATTTAAAAAAAAAAAAATTCTTTCTAGAATGAGAAAGCGCGCCCACCGGATGTGACGTAGGTTGTCCTAAAGCTGCTCAGTCACACGCGTGACACTTGGACACTCACATTCGCCGAAAACATTCGTCTTGCTCATTTACTCCTCAACCGAATCAGAACCGGACTCAAGTTTTGAGTTTGAGGCGCCAGGCGCGTTTGCGGTAGGAACATGGAACGCTTTCATCCTGGACATTGTTCATTCGACTGAGGCATGCTAAGCTAATGGTAACCGAGCCGTCCAGTGTGCGTGTGTACGCGCGCGCGCGCATGTTCGTGAACGTAGCGTGTCAACATTAAGAAAATATGATCATATGTTTGTGTCGATACGACAACTATGAGAAATTTGGACTTCGGGCCTTCTGAAAGTTGGGTCAGTTTAGATAAAAGTTGAAAGTGTTGCTGCAAATCACTCGAATGGCGTCGCCAACGGTAACGAGTAAGGCAAGCCAGCGGCTGCTGTGATGCCACTGGGGATGCTCGTCATGCAGAACGGACAAGGCAACGCGACCACCACCACCGCCGCGACGACCAGGCTCGGCCTGCCGCCGCTCACCCCCGACCAACAGGAGGCGCTGCAGAAGGTAAGGCCAATAGAAATTGAAACAGAATACTTGAACTCATTTGATAATCAGCTGCCGATGAATTGTTGCACCTGTAATCTGATTGGCCGTTTACCTGGGCAGGCCAAGAAGTATGCCATGGAGCAGAGCATCCGGAACATGCTGGTCAGGCAGACCATGGCCCAGCAACAGCAGCACCTCAGCGGACTGCAGGTATACGCAGACAAACGGCCATGTTGGCCTGGGTTGGAGCCGAACAGAATATAACTTGACATTGTGGTCATGACTTGACCAACGCACTGCCAAATCCATGGGTCGCAGAGCTGGGCAGCCCATCCTGGGGGGGCCAGAACGCTCCATTTTCAGGGCGGCTGCTAGCAAATTTTGAAAAAGGGTTTGCTTAACAAAGCTCTTTCTATATATATATATATATATATATATATACGCAACCATATGTATATATGTGTTTATGTATGTGTATATGTGTGTTTGTGTGTCAGATGGCGTCCTTGTCGGCGGGTTTAGGAGAACTTTCTCCTCTGCATTCGGTAAGTCATCAATTTTTTTTTTCTTTCTTGAGCAACAATGAAAATTGCTACCGTCTTCATTTGACAACGCGAGCTTACCCGGTGGTGACTTCCTGTCAAGGTGGCGGCTCAACGCCAGCGTGCCCTCGCCATCATGTGCCGCGTTTATGTGGGCTCCATCTATTACGAGCTGGGCGAAGACACCATCAGGCAGGCCTTCATCCCCTTTGGACCCATCAAAAGCATCGACATGTCCTGGGACTCCGTCACCATGAAGCACAAGGTCAGAAGTGACGGCTCGCATGCAACATACGGTTGTCTCACGTCCAGTTGTTCAAAAGAACATTTAACAGCTGCAGCTCGGGCTCTCGTTTCCAACGCCACACTTGACCCCTCAGTCCACGTTCCTTGTTGGATTCCTTTCCTTGTCATCTTTGGAGGGTGTGGTTTGCCAAATGAAGCCATCCGGCTCCCTGTATGGCGCCGTTCCTCCTCCACTTCTTTCGGGAGGTCCTCCCAAGTATTGGCCAATGGTAGTTTGTCTTCTGGTGTCGTCCCCCAATATTTGAAAGACGCTCTGGTGCAAGACCCACTTAGGAAACCTGGCCTTGACCAAAGTTTGGTGTTCAGTCCCCTTGGCCTTTCTACATCCCACCATGTTGACCTTTGCCCCCTAGCATCTTATCTTGAGGTCTGGTCAGGGCACTTTCGCTTGACGTGTTTTTTGAAGTCTTAAAAAGGCGCACGTCACCCGCAAGTGTGACAGCTCCGATGAAGGCTGGAGTGACAGCCGAAACTATCAGCAAGGTAAGAGTTTTTGCTCTCCACTAGAGAAAAAACGAAAACTTGAAAAGAAAATGGACGCAATCATAAATTTTTGTTTTAATTGCTCTTTGATGTTGTACTGTCTGTAAAGCGCTTCGTTACAGCTGCAACTGTTGTGAAACGTGTGGTACAAATAAAGTTTTGCAAAGTCAGCCAAGAAAATTCCGTTTGTGTGCTCAGGGTTTTGCGTTTGTGGAGTACGAGACGCCGGAAGCGGCTCAGCTGGCTCTGGACCAAATGAACTCTGTTGTCCTGGGAGGGCGAAACATAAAGGTCGGCTTGAGGTCAACGCCGGTCGTAAACCCCAACCGTGCGTGTCCAACAACGGACTCCGTGCTTTGGACAGGTGGGCCGGCCCAGTAACATCGGGCAGGCCCAGCCCATCATCGAGCAGCTGGCGGAGGAAGCGCGCGCCTTCAACAGGATCTACGTGGCCTCCGTTCATCGCGACCTGTCGGACGGCGACATCCGGAGCGTCTTTGAGGCCTTCGGGAAGATCAAGTCGTGCATGTTGGCTCGCGAGCCCACCACGGGACGCCACAAAAGCTACGGCTACATTGGTGAGATGCGACTGGACGCCACTCACGCCTCGCACGTCCGCCACTGACGCCGTTTGCGTTTCGCTCCAGAGTACGACAAGCCGCAGTCCGCCGTCGACGCGGTGGCCTCCATGAACCTGTTTGACCTGGGTGGCCAGTACTTGCGAGTCGGGAAGGCCGTCACTCCGCCCGTGCCGCTCATCACCGCCTCCGGAGGCCTGGCCGGGGCCGCCAACTTCACTGCGCAGGTGGCTCCTCCTTCTTCTGATGTCGCCAATTTCTGAGGCTGGAAATAATCTCGATTATTAACGGCGCCCTCGAGCTGGGCGACATGACGCTTGTTGTGACGCCGAATCATCATGCATGACAATACAATTTACAAACCAACTTTATTGATATCGCACATTTCACAACAGCTGGAGCTGTAACGAAGCGCTTTCCATCTGGCGTCATATAAATTAGCGGGAAGCTAGAACAAAACTTAAAAGACAAACAATTGATAGCAGGAGAGCGACTTGGGTTTGAAAAGTGGACAGAGAGGGGGCGGGGCTTGCTCACATTTAACGGGAGGTCAGAGCTCATTCCGAAGGGAAAGACGAGCAACAGAAAAAGCGCGATCCCCTTTGAGGCTGCGCTTAGTCCTCGGCACCTCCGGCAGCATTTGGGTTGCCCGCTTGTCCCGAGAACACCAACGGTGCGTGCTTACTTGCATCGGGCACGTTTGTGGAGAAGAAGGAGGAGAATAAGACCATAATAAGGTAAGCGGATTTGAAAAGTAAATGAGCCAGCTAATGTTTGTCATTTGCATCTTTCCCCCTGCAGCGTCACGCACGGGACCTTTTTTGGGGGTCAGGGGTTGACAATTTTTAGGAATAAGGCCGGAGGGTCGAGCCCGGAACGGTACCAAGATCGCGGCTGGAGGGGCGGGGGACTGACTGGCAAAAAAGCGTCAAGTGCCCAACTCTACGGCTTCGTGTACCGATTATTGCGCTCAACGATTGGAAAATTGGCCTAATCGTAAAAACAATCATAAAGTCGAATGTGCATACCTTGTAAAACTTTTACAATGTCTAATGCTGTTGCCAGTATGCTTGAGTTCAAAATTGGAGCGTTGTAAAAAAAAAAAAGCAATTTGTAAGTTTATACCGGACCGACGCTCCCTTAGACGTCCATCTCGTACGTGGGAACACGTTGCGACATCGTCCAGTGCGCACGACGTGTTGGCACGCTCACTTGCAAAAGTGACTCCACGTTTTGGATCGTCTTTACAAAGAAAGCATCCGGATTGCTTGTTATCGTGGAGGAGCGCCACGAGCTCGCCGCCCACGACTTGCCAGTAAATACTTGACCAGGTCGCCGAGGTCAACTGAAACGTGATCGTTTTGTCGGACCCTTGCGGGCCTGGAAATTGTCACAGACATTGATTGTGTCCGTGAGTGGTGACACGTCCCGGCGGCGTCATTTGGCAACATCATGTAGACGTGCGTGCTGCTTTGTAACCATGACAACGTGACAATGCGTGAACCACCAGACCACGGCACCAAAGTAGCGCTGGTCCGCTACGAGACTCCTTCACTCCGGGACGGCTACTCGGCTGGGAAATTTTCCTTGCAAAATGTCGCCCTAGTGAGAGGTTCAGCAAAATGTCCCTTTCCTGAGTGGCCTTTAGTTGTGGCGACGTCTCCGCCAGCCGGAAGAGATGTGAAACGGGTCTGTGTTTGGCTGTCCCGATTGTGAGGAGTGAAAGACGAGCATTTCGGAGGCGTGGCCATATCGTGCAAGTGAAGGTTCAAGAGTTTGAGCATTGAACCCTGAGGAACTCCTCCGCTCCTGAGCTTTCTGGTGTTGTGCCAAACAGTCTTGTTGTGACAGCAAAAGCGGGTCGCTGCGCTTGGAATCCCGCGCGGTTCCTGACTCCCGAATGGATCCGGCGGAACGCCAATGAGCGAATGTCTTTGTAGCATTTGACGCTGTGCTGCGGTGCCGCTTTCAGGATCCAGTGGGCGTGTCGGTGTTGCGAGCGCTGGCCAGTCTTCCGCAAGGTGTCATGGCGGCTCAGGCTCCGGGCGTCATCACAGGTGGGAACACTTAAGTCCCGCCCCTTCGGAATCGCAAGCCGCCCACTCCCTGACTGCAGAGTATGATGTCATCGTTTCAGGCGTGACCCCAGCTCGAGTCGGGTTGCCTCAAGTGGCTCTGGTCAATCCTGTCCTGGCCTCGCCCCCCGCCCGGAGGATGGACGAAGAGCCCCACCAGGGGGCGCACTTGAACGCGAGTAAACCGACTGAAGGACACCACGACCTCAACAAGATTGTACGCAATCACAAAGTAAGAAATTTAGTGTCACATTACTTGGCTTCTACTTTGAGACTTTTGGGATGACGGGGGATTATATGGGTCATTATTTTGGACGATACTGGGTTGGGACGATTCATATTTTTGGGGAAGTACTTTGGGACTGCTTTGCAATAAATTTTGCTTTGAGACGTCTTCAGGCTACATTTTATTTTTGGGTCTCCGTTGGATTGGGTTTATTTTGAGACTGCAGTCAAATGAATTTGAGACGACCATGCGGTTACCCTTCGGAGGACTTTGGGACTAGATTGTAATTCCTTTGTGACCAATGCTAGTCTTAATTTGAGGCAACATTGGGAATGATTTTGACTTTACACGGTTACATTTAGTTACCTGATATTTGATTGTTACTTGACTCATTAGAGAAATTTGTCTCAGACGGGACAAAAAAAGAATATACAGTCCAAGCGAAGCAACGCGACATGGAAACGGCATCACTGGGAGGACTTTGAAAGTGTATTTGTATTATCGTTTTCCGCCCGAGATACTTCTTTGGGATTACTTTGCTTCTCCTTCGGGAGAGGGTGTGGCTTGCTAATTGGTCTCGACTGTCATTTTAGTTTTTGCAATTTTCTAAACTCAGTCTCGCGTGATGGTCCTGAGAAACATGGTTGGCCAGGACGACATCGACGACCACCTGGAGGGCGAGGTGACGGACGAGTGCGGCAAGTTCGGCCAGGTCAAGCGAGTGGTCATCTACCAGGAGCGGCAGGGAGAGGACGCCGACGCCGCCGTCATCATCAAGATCTTTGTGGAGTTCAACCACACGGCCGAGATGAACCGAGCCGTGCGGGCTTTGGACCGCCGCTGGTTCGGCGGTCGCAAGGTGGCAGCCGAGGCCTACGAACAGGAGCGCTTTGAGAACAATGACCTGTCGGCGTAGATTCACGCCGGCGGCTTCTGGCCAAGCGCGCTGTATCGGCACGGGTGTCCTTTTGGCGCAGACGCTAGCCAGCCGGAGTCTGTGTGTGGAGGCGCTAGCCCGTAGTGGCGTAAATGCTCGCCAACAAGCGGTTGCCGCTGACCCTTTGAGAGCGCTCGTTGTGGATGCTGATCAAGTTTTGGCAAAGCCGTTTTTGAGCACGCAACCAGGCAGACGTTTGGATTTGACAATCTAAAGTGGGACAGCGAAATGGCCGTGCTCGCTGTTCTCAGGCCGTCTTACCAGGACTCCTCAACTTGCACTCACCATGGTGACCTTTCTTGAGACTCAAACGGCTACATTAGATGACTCCAAAAAAAAAAAAAAAAATGGGTTTGAGTCTCAAAGAATGGCCACAAATATTTTGTAAATGTTTCTCATGGCTTTATATTGAAACAAAATTTTTTTTTTTTGGCTCATGATGTTTCACTTGAGCATCATTTGGTATGGCGGTACCAACAAGCAATTTCATTGGTGCAGGATAAGCATCAGTCCCGCCCACTGAGTTTTAAGGGAACTTGATCTCATGAAACGTCAGCTGGCCAATTAATAAAAGCAAAACCTTCCAGATGACTCCTCACAAATGAAGCCAGACGACATCCTTCTTACGTGTTTTGATTTTTCTCCCCCACTTCTAATTGTGTTTTAGACTTCATGCAAGCGTCTCACACAACCAATTTTACTGTTTGCGTTGACCTTCTTCTTCTTTTCCTTTCGGCTTTTCCCTTCAGGGGTCGCCACAGCGAATCACTTGCCTCCATCTAACATGTCCTCTGCATCCTCTGCGCTCACCCCAACGACTTTTATGTCCTCTTTAACTACATCCATAAACCTCCTCTTTGGTCTTCCTCTAGACCTCTTGCCTGCCACTGTTTGCGCTGACCAATCAGAGTATATTAACTCAATGTGACCTCCAGACATTTTTATATCTCAGTGAAAAAAAATCCTGATGACCTTTGCTTTCGTTTTATTGTTAATGGTTCTGACAACATGATGCTGCTCAATCTTTCAGTAGTACCCAGAGAGCGATAAAAGTGACGATTTCAAGTGATCAGGGTAGGTTGTTTGGAAATTTAGACAAACAAACAGAGCTGGGCAGAAAGGTCCAAGCCGACCGGACGGCCATTTTTGGAGGTGGGGGGTGACAAATTTTAAAAGCGGGGTCGAGGGCTGACAATTTTTATGAATAAGGCTGCAGGGTCGAGGCCGGAAGACCACTGAGATCGTGGCCGGAGGGCGGGGGACTGACCGGCAAATAAGGGTCAAGTGCCCAGCTCTGCAAAATAAAAAAACGTGGACGGTTGAGCAGTTAACGAAAGGCCACGCAGTCATACAACAAGACTGGGTAACTTTAGTGAGATTAAAAAAAAAAAAAAATTTAAATGCCATCAATCTGGTGTACTTTAAAGGGTCATTTGGAGAATAGTTGCTCATGAAACTTGTTAGCCCCCACGAGCCTTAGCACGAATTATGTCCACAGTGATGACGAGACGTCCATCAGGATGAAAAAAATGCATTCTGATTTCGATTGCTCAACAAACCGGGGCAACGTGTCAAAAAGTTGCGCTTTTGCTTTGAAAGGCAAACGGAAGTGACGTTGGTGTGGTACGGCGTCTCGCAGGGCTCGAAATTCGCAGCTAGCGACGCTGACGATGGGAGAAGTTGTTTGCGAGGAGCTCGAAGATTTGGTTCATTTCTCAGTGCACGACTTGCCGGCCAGAGGTTATGTCGTCATGGAGGAAATACGGCGGCAGGGGAAGCTCTGTGACGTCACGCTCAAGGTACAAGCTAACCCGCTTCTGAACGACGAGCGTCAAGTTATCCGCTAGCCTAGCCTAGCCTAGCCTAGCCTAGCCTAGCCTATTTTAGCTTAGCATTTAGTGCTGAGCTCATGCTACCAGGAATTAACTGCGGTTTACAGGCGCAGACGTCATATTCTTCAACAGACAAAAGGCCACCTTATGATCATATGGTCCATATGTCATTGACATCGCTAGTGACCTTTGACCCGATAAAAAATGTCAAGATTGTCACTTGCTTTGTTTGACAATGCAACAATTGTCAAACAGACACACAGATTGCAAGTTGCAAGTGTTTTATTCCCATGGCTACAGAATGTGGGACCCATCCCCAATTTGCACCCGTCTCATCCAAAATATCATTCCTAACCAAATGCTGACTTTTCTTGAGCTTGTGCTTCCCTCAAGTGTCCTCTCAAAATGGGCTCTTATTTATGAAAGTGTCCAAAATTGTGCTCATTGTTTTCCCTTTTTGCAAATTCAGTACACAGATAAACCGTCTCCTTTGATGGAGGGCTCGAGAAATTGGCGACAATTTTGTATTTTCTGTCGACTGGCTGAATTTCCAAAAACTTGGTCAAATTGATCATTGATTGGTTGTTGATTACGAGATTATCAGCTCTAAGTGGAACAAGGTCTCGGCAGTCGAATCTGTCGGGATTGATTGTTTTCTTTTATTTTTCAGAGTTGATATTTTTGTCCATGCCCATCGCCACAAAGTTTGTGACTTTTCTTTTCATTTAGCTTTTATTGTTGAGGCTTGCCATCACATCAACGTGACATTGCTGCAATTGGAGCTAGTGACGCTTTTCTTTTCATTTGCTTAAGGTCCTTTCTTTGAAGCATCTTCTGATTTTATTTATTTATTCTCCAGGCGGGTGAGCACAAATTCAGCGCCCACCGCATCGTGTTGGCGGCCTCCATCCCATACTTTCATGCCATGTTCACCAATGACATGGTGGAGTGTAAACAGGACGAGATCCTCATGCAAGGAATGGACCCCAGGTACGGCAAACCTCGCCGACGCGGCTTGCGGACGCACCGAGCTGCACGAGACCGCTTTCCACAAGTTGCTTGCGTGTGTGTGCTTGCGTGTGTTTAGCGCTCTGGAGGCGCTGATCAACTTTGCGTACAGCGGCCACGTGGCCATCGACCAGCAAAATGTTCAGGCCCTCCTGATCGGCTCCAGCTTCCTGCAGCTGCAGAACGTCAAAGACGCTTGCTGCTCCTTCCTGCAGGACAGGTGACGTCACCTTTCCTTTTTGGTCGCCGCGTCACGTTCCTGCGTGTTGATGAGCGCCGCCGCGTGTTCTTCAGGTTGCATCCGAAGAACTGTTTGGGGGTGCGACAGTTTGCGGAGACGATGATGTGCGCCGCCCTCTACGACTCGGCCAACAACTTCCTGCACCGCCACTTCGTGGACGTGTCTCTGTCGGACGAGTTCCTCACCCTAACGACGGACGAGGTGCTGGAGCTCGTCGCCTGCGATGAACTCAACGTCAAAACTGAGGAGCAGGTCAGACGCTCGCGTCTTATAAATGTCCCGTCGGCAAACGTACTCACAGACATACCCAACGTGGTTTTGTTTTGTTTACGTCGTATGTGCCAGTACGAGCTTCCTCAGGCCGCGATTCTCCACTACTGTTTGCCGCCCGATCCAATTTACTCCTCAAACAAACGCAATGTCACGCTCCGACGGCGTGCGTGTCTCCTTCCCGGTCCCGTGCAGGTGTTTGAGGCGGCACTGTCTTGGGTTCATCACGATCGTGTCAAGCGCGAATCTCTTCTGCCGGAGCTGCTGTCCAAGATCCGACTGCCGCTTTGTCGTCCTCACTTCCTGACGGAGCGAGTCCAGCAGGAAGAACTCGTGCGCTGTTGCCATAAATGCAGGTCGGACCTGTTTGCCCGCTCGCTCGCTGGCCCGCTACAAACACAAAAGTGCGAGTTGACGGTTTGCTGGGCTTCTTAGAGACCTCCTGGATGAGGCCAAAGACTTTCACCTGATGTTGGAGCGTCGCCCTCACCTTCCCGCCTTCAAGACGCGTCAGAGGTGCTGCACGTCCATCATGGCGCTCATCTACGCCGTGGGAGGACTCAATAGCTCCGGTGCGCGGACGCGGGACTTTGCCGTCCGATCGGTGCTCGGACTAACCCGAGTGACCTTCCTCCGCAGGCGACTCCCTGAACGTGGCGGAGGTGTTCGATCCGGCGGGGAACTTCTGGGAACGCTGCCAACCCATGAGGACGGCCCGCAGCAGGGTGGGCGTGGCCGTGGTCAACGGGCTCCTCTACGCCATCGGCGGCTATGACGGCCAGTCGCGACTCAGCACCGTTGAGGTCTACAACCCCGAGACGGACGCTTGGACCCGAGTGTCCAGCATGAACAGCCGACGCAGGTCGGCACCCCGAGCGGTACTCGCCGATCGGCGCCTCGGCGTGACGCTTCTTCTGGTGTTCCTCAGTGCTATGGGAACAGTGGTGATCGACGGCCACATCTACGTGTGCGGCGGCTATGACGGAAAATCTTCCCTCAACTCCGTCGAACGCTATTCGCCGCACACCGACAGGTAACGAGCACCCGACTCACTCTGACATACGGCTTCACGTGGCGGTCGCCGACCGCCGCTCTACGGCCCAACGCGTACCAACTTGCACAAAGACGGACGGGAAAAAAAATCCAAACAAGGCTCTGCGATCACAGGATCAAGAAGTGTCTGCTGTGAGCGTCGCACGTGGCGGAAATGTGCGTGACAGCAAAAAGTCAACAACGGGCAGGCTTGACTTTGCGTCATCTTCGGAAGACCAAACGTCCCTTGGACTAAACGACGCTTCCGCGCAAAAATCTGGTTGAACGATTTGAACAAATCGAACGCGAGTAATGCGGATCGCGGGAGAATGCCGGACGAGTTTGCGAAGGCATTTAGCTGCCACCGATGAGCTGCGCAGTCGCCACGGCAACGCCGCAAACATTCGGCTCATTTGTTTGATCGAGGTTTCTTTTTGTCATTCTGCCACGAGCAAAACGATGCCCTTGTGGCACTCTTCGCGTTTTCTATTACAGTGTGGTTGTCATGGCAACAGCCTTGGCCATTTCTTTAAAGCGGTTTTTAGCCGTTGAGCGCTTCAACGTCGTCACGTGCCGATGATGCGGCATCAGGAGCAGCGTCTTGCTCAACGGCGGAGGATCGATGTCACGACGGCTTTCGGCTTGAAAGATGACCACTCCGCCATCTGAGACGGCGAGGGAGTTCTGATGGCGCCGTCTGAGAGCAAACGCCTCACGACCGACCGTCCGAAGCTTGCGGACCTGGCTGTCCTTCCCGATCGCCGGCGGACCTCAAAGCCACTCGTGGGAAACTGCTGCGCGGGCACTGCGGGACACACGACGAGACCGCTGGCACCAAAGCAAAACGTTCGGTCTCAGTGCAGCATTTCGACTGTTGACAGACTTTTTTTTTTTTTTTTCACATGGCTACCGCGGCGTCGCTCTCAGCTTGATCGGGACGCGCCGCCACCACAAGGTTGCCATCGTTGGAGGTGCTTTGTGGTAACCTTCCTGTGTGTTGAAGGTGGTCCGCCATGACGGAGATGAGCGCCAGTCGCAGCGCCGCTGGCGTCACCGTCTTCGATGGACGCGTCTTTGTGTCCGGAGGACACGACGGCTTACAGATCTTCAACACGGTCAGTCACATCTTTGTCCTCGTTTTTGTATTGGTTATCATCATCTGTGTCTGTGCGTGCGCTTCCTGCAGGTGGAGTATTACAACCATCATACAAACCGCTGGCACGCGTCATCACCGATGTCCAACAAGCGTTGTCGTCACGGGGCGGCGTCACTGGGCAGCCAGCTGTACGTCGTGGGCGGCTACGACGGTTCAGCGTTCCTGAGCGGCGCCGAAATCTTCAGCCCGGCGTCGGGTCAATGGAGCCAATTGGTGGCCATGAACACGCGGCGCAGCAGAGTGTCCCTGGTGGCGGCATCGGGCCGCCTGTACGCCGTGGGCGGCTATGACGGCCAGAGCAACCTGGGATCCGTGGAGATGTTCAACCCCGACACGGCTCGATGGACCTTCATGGCACCCATGGCCTGCCACGAGGGTGGGGTGGGAGTGGGTTGCGTCCCCCTGCAGCCCGCCTAAACGGGCCCGGCGCACGCCGCCGCAGCCGGCGGGTCATCTGTCGGGTGAGCGGGCCGGGCCGGGTGGCGCGGTGGCACGGACGACTGTAGCTTTAGCCGTGAACGGTCGGCAATGCGCCCGTGGCCGTTCCGACCGGCGGCAGGCGCCGCGGTCGCGCCGTGGCGCTCGCGCGCCATCGCCGCGCGCCATCGCCGCGCGCCATCGCCGCTTCCTCTCGGGCAGGACAGCAAACGGCACGTCTGCTTCCATATAAAAGCGCCGCCAGCAAGGCTTTTGTTTTGCAAACACGGGACAGGAATTTGACCCGTGTCCTCATAAGTCCCCGTTTAAACAATGTGCAAAGAATGTGAACGTGGAGCAAAGTTGTTTCAAGTGAAAAAGAAATAAACTTGCTCAAAGGTGCCTCGTTTGGTCGTCAAAAAGTAGCGAGCAACGACGGTCGCAAATCGCTTCGCGTTTGTTAGCAAATAGTTTTCTTCAATTCGGAAGGACCGCACTGCGGTTGGTGAGGTGACAAAACTAGTTTGCATTTGGCTCTCGAGTCAAAAATCTCGGCCGTCACCCTAATGGGACTTTTCCTTTCACAAAAATGAGTGAAGAATTGGCAACACAAACTTGGTTGAAAAGCAAAAGACTTTTTTTTTATTGCCTCATGGACCGGCAGGAAGTCAAAGTTGGACCGGGACACCTAAACACACATTTTGATCAATCGAGCCTGCGGACACATCTTTCTTTTTTTTTTTTTTTTTTGGCCTCTCACTCTGCCGGCAGGAAGCGGCGCTCCTCTCCGTCCAGGATGCCGTGGTACAGTCGGATCTCCTGCTCCAGGCGCTGCTTGTTAGCGAGGAGACCGTCGTAGTCTCGGCGCTGTTGCTCCATCTCGCCACGCACGTCGGCCAGTTCCGCCTCCAGCTTGGACACCACCGAGCCGAGGTTCTGGAGCTCCATGTCGTGCCAGTGGCGGGCGTCGCCCACCGAGTTCTCCAGGCCGCGTTTCTGCAAGAGGACACGAGCGGCCAGTTCCAGGCGGGCCAAAGGGCTTTCGTCACGGATCTTACCAGCGCTCGGATGGATTCGGTCTCGGCCTGCAGGCTTTGGATCTTGCAGCCGGCATCGGAGCACTGGGCCTTCAGCGCCTCCATCTGCTCCTCTTCCGGGCTCAGCCGACTCACGCACTTGGCGTCCTGCGGGAGGAACGCCCGTCAACCGCCGTCCACGCAATGCTCGGCACTCCATCCGGTCACCTTGCATTCCTGGTAGCCGTCCGTCTCGGCTCGGTTCTTCTCCGTCACCTTCTCCCAGTGGTTCCGGATGTAGGCCAGGATCTGGTCCAGGCTGGTTTCAATGGGAGCGTCCGGTTGATCCAGTTCCCGTCCGGACATTTGACTGTAGAGCAGGCGCACGTCCTGCGGGGCGCGGACAGAGGAGCAGTTAGGGGCAGCGTCCTCAACGAGGACGACCGGATGTTGGTTTCGTTGGGAATGACGTGGATGCAGTCGGCCGTGTTGCTGACAAAGTTGCAAAAGGCCACCGGCGCCAATTGGGATTTTGCAAATGAGATGCGATGCGTGGGCGCTGTGTTAAAATATTTTCAGGTTTTCTGCCTCACAGCGCAGAGATTGTGGGCCTTCCTGTGTGGAGTTTGCATGTTCTCCCCGTGTCGGCGTGGCTTTTCTCCGGGTACGCCGCTTTCCTCCCACAGGCCAGAGACATGCTTGCTAGCTTGATTGAACGCTCGCCGTGTGATTGTGAACGCGGAAGGTTGTTTGTCCGTGTGTGCCCTGCGATTGGCTGGCGACCGGTTCTGGATGGACCGCGCCGACTGTCCGAAGACGATTGGGAGAAGCTCGAGCACGGCCGCGACCGTCGTGAGGAGGATGGATATTGGTGATGGCCTTGCAAATATTTGAGATGCAGTCTGTTGGGAATGTGTCGTGATGCCAGCAAAGTAGACGTTGACATCGGCGTTTGGGATGTTGCGACCGACGTCTGACCTGCTCGTGCTGTCGCTCCAGTTGTTGCAGTTCGACCCGCATGGCTTCCATCTGCTCCTCCAGCTCCGCCCGAGTCAGGCCGGCGTCCTCCAAGACTTTGTAGAGCGAAGCCATCTCGTCCTCCGCCGCCTTCCGGAATGGTCGCTCGCTCTCAAACCTGCGACGGAGCACACCCGTGAGAGTGAATCGGCCCCCGGACCCCGCCTCCTCGCACCGCACTCGCTGACCGCTAACCTTTCCTTGAAGTCCTCGGCGTTGGCCTGCACGTTTTCCGTCTGCAGCGTCAGTCGGGCGTTGTCCAGGATGGCCTCGCTGACCTGAACACAAGCGTCGCCATGGAGACGCTGCTGTCAGTCGTTCTTATTATGGAGGTAAGTCAGGGGGGTCCTGTGTCCAGTCCTCGAGGGCCCCCACCCAGCCCGTTTGAGGCGTCTCCCTCCTCCAAAACATCGGATTCCAATGAAGCCTGGTGACCATCGTGATCATTTGAATCAGGTGTGTTGGAGGAGGGCGACATCTCAAACGGGCTGGATGGGGGCCCTCGAGGACCTAACTGGGGCACCACTTTGACGCCTCACTCTGCGGCATCGCGTCACTCGCAAGTCGTACGTCAAAATGGGGGGGTGTCACCTGACTGCAAGTGACCTTTGTCTTGTGGGCCTTTTATTGTGAAAGGCAGCGTATTTCCGTAACCATGGTAACGGCAGATTTGGCCTCATTTACCTCAAAGCAAGAAAAGGGTTCATTTCATGACATTAATATCAGCGTGTGGGCCTCAATATCTTTTTCCATATTTCAAACATTCTGCGCATCGCTCCCGCATATCAAATGACGTTTCAATTCTGCACTTTGGCCTCGTCAGTCTCGTTCCCTAAAATGCGCGCTGCATTTTTGCAGTTTCTCACTGACGAGGTTGCTCCAGCTCGGGCTCTCGTTTCCAACGCCACACTTGACCCCTCAGTCCACGTTCCTTGTTGGATTCCTTTCCTTGTCATCTTTGGAGGGTGTGGTTTGCCAAATGAAGCCATCCGGCTCCCTGTATGGCGCCGTTCCTCCCCACTTCTTTCGGGAGGTCCTCCCAAGTATTGGCCAACGGCAGTTTGTCTTCTGGTGTCGCCCCCCCCCCAACATTTGAAAGACACTCTGGTGCAAGACCCGCTTAGGAAACCTGGCCTTGATCAAGATGTGCTGTCCAATTTTAGAGCCATTTCTAAAGTTTCTTTCTTGGAGGAACAGAATGTCATGGAGGTTTTCCAGTCAGCACTGTTACGAGTTTTTAATGACCTGGCACCACCTGGCAAATGACACTGGAGACTGTGTGTCTGGTTTTGTCTTTCTCAACTGCAGTTTTTGATACGGTGGAGCGCAGCATTCTGTTGGCTCATTTGCAGCACCAGGTGGCCATTTGTGGTAGCGCTAGAGTGGTTTAGTTCCTATCTGGTTGACGGGACATTTTGTGTTGTCTTATTAGTTGCTCCGAGTCCTGCACTGCGCCAGTGCTGTATGGTGTTCCGCAGGGTTCAATTCTGGGGACCTCTGGTGTTTTTGTTGTATCTGCTCCCTGCTGAGCAAAAAAAAACGTTTCCTCATTCAGGCCAACTTGTCTCTTTTCTGGAGGAAATCAAGACCCGGATGGCGCTGAATTCTAATGAAAAGAAAACAGAACTTTTTTTGATTCTTCCCAGTGGTCCTTGTGCTTCTCATCCTGCCGACTTAGCTGAAGCCAACAGTTTCGAACTTGGGTGATGTTAAATTTGACCGGCTAATTTGTGCAATTGTTAAAAGCACCGTGTTTCATTTTCAGCTGCTAGCCATGGTCAAGCATCTCCTTTCCCGACAGTAATTCAGGTGGCTGGATTACGGTGTGCACTTTATTTTGGAGTCAGCCAAATTGTGTTTGTTGTCGTCGACTTTTTTCTGCTCCATGCACAGCACTTTGTGTTCTGTGGTTGTTCTATTGAAGTGCTTTAGAAATATAGTTGAGTTGACTCGAGTTGCCATTTTTAGCACTTTGGTGACGACTTGATGAAAGTGACTTGGCCGGGCTTTGACTTGGAACAACAAGTCTTCTTGTTCATAGTTTGAAATCTGCATGTTAACAATTTTCTATTTTAGGAAGGAAGAAAAGAAAAAAGTGGATTTTTATTTCCGTCATGCCAACCTGACATCTCCGTCAGCGTCACTTGTTGCTGTGAAGTGACTATTTAAACTCTAGATTATTTTGTCGCAAATAGACGGCAAAGCGCACCGATCCGTGCGCCTCACGGAATGAAGACAATGCCGAGCTTCATGCGACAATACGAAACGCGCAAACAAGAAAGCGAGTTATCCAAATGCAAGAAATTCTCGAGTTAAGAACGTTTCGGCTTTTTAAGTTCACACTGCAGGCAAGTGCGACACAGATCGGATTTTTTCGCCTGTATCTTTTTTTCTTTGTGATATTTCTGCCATTTTCATATTCTTGTTTTTTTTAATAACTGCATAGCTAAAGAATAAATGCCCTGCGATTGGCTGGCGACCAGTTGAGGGTGTGACCCCGCCTACTGCATGAAGGCTCTGGCGCGTCCGCGACACTTGTGAGGAGAAGCAGAGCAGATAATGGATGCATGTGCAATTTAGCTGCATGAAACTCCAAAATAAACTGTTTAAAGTCAACAAGTTCAACATTAAATTCTTCAATGAAAATATTGACTTTGACGTCATAGCAAGCGAGCAACGTGACCGAGAAGTCGGGTGATGAGTCACCCTGGTCACCCCACCGAAAAGATTCAAGATGCCGACTTGACAATCGATGAATCCCGTCAATTACGATTTCAGTTCAATCATGAATGAGATGGAAAAAAAAAATGTCACCAAAATAGGACCTGATTTCAAGTTGGCAGTGCAGAAAACAAAAAAAAAAATGGTTTGCCTCGTGACATATGCCCGAAAATGCGCTCGAATGTTGCTGATTGTTTTGCAAAGTCAAAGCCGATATTGCAAATGTCAGTCTGCTGACATGGACGATGACAGAAACGGGAGAACTTTTCCAGTTGAGAGACTGAAAGTTTTGGAAATTTGAATTGGAGGGAAGTAGTTGTCGATTATCAAATGACTTGATTAGTTGTCAATAAATCAAGAAATTGGTACACCTTCAGTTTGTGGAGTTGTGCTCTCTTCCGCTTTGGAAAACGGGAAAAAAAAACTAAAGATGTGACCCCGGACTGTCCACCCCCGAAGACCCCGCCCGCCCAAAGCTCACCTGCCTGTAGACATCCTCCCACTGGCCCCTGAGTGGCCCCCACGCACCAGCGCAAGATGCCTTGCGGTCCAAACTCATGCGGATTTGCTCCTCCAGCTGCTGGTTCAGTTGTTCCAGCGCTTGGACTTTGTCTCGGTACTCCATCAAGCAGCTGTTGAGGCCGCCGCCCCCCGCCACGCCCTGCCCCGCCCGCTCGCCGGCCCGAGGCACAAGCGGCGCCGCGCTGCTCCTGGTGCCCTGCAGGAAGATGCTGCTGATGCCCAAAGCTCTGCGAGACACGCGCGTGCCCAGACTGGACGCGCCGCCCATTGGGGGGGCCGTGCCCACGAAGACGCCCCGGGACGAGACCCCGCCCGGGGCTACTCGAACGCATGCGGCGCTCGGGCGCTCGGACGCCGCCGACGACGACGAGGACGACGAGGACGCCGACTGGCCCAAAAAGGAGGAGCGGCGTCGCGGCAAAGGCATGATGGACTAAACCTCAGAGGGACTCGCGGGGCCGCATTTATGGGAGGTCTGGGTTCTGGAAAGATGGCGCCTTTGTTTGGCTCACATTTGTGTTACTGCGCTGACCTCTGACCCTTGTTGTCACACTGCCTGTGCATGTGCGCGCTCACAGCTGCGTCAGCAAACACGCAGTTGCTGTGACTCAGCTGTTTGCTTGTTGTTCCTTTGAAAAGAAACGTTCTGGCTTGAAGCGGCGTCACTTCCTGTTTGCTGACAGGTTGGAGGACAAACCATGAGCACGTTACAACAGGCTGTTTTTATTTTCAAGATCACTCCACTCACAAAACGTCGTTCTGGTTAGAAAGGTCTTGGTCTTTTTTCTTTTTTTTTTTTTTTTTTTGCAATAAAAGTCATCAGATGGCATTGAGGTGAAAACAGGAAGTGGGGAAAGGAAGTGAATCAAAAAGCGTGACAAGCGTCTTCCTGTCACCTGTTTTGTCTGCTTGGCAACCCATGCACTTCCTGTCGCAGCGCCAACAGAAAGTCCCGCCTGCGGTGACGCCGCCGACAGGAAGTCCGGCCTACAGCGACAGCACCTGCGAGGTGTCGCTGTCGGACGCTCTGGCGGAACCCAGCGGACTTTTCCCCGCGCGGCTGAGCTGGTCCGAGGGCGTCCGCGGGCGTCGGCGGTAGCAGAGCCGCAGCAGCTGGAGGAGGTCCCGGCGGAAGCGCACGCCCACAAAGGCGTACAGGAAGGGGTTGAGACAGGCGTGCAGATAGGCCACGCCCTTCAGCACCTGGCCCGCCTTCAGGAAGCGTTTGAGCTCGCGGCAGTCGGTGACGGTCACGTTGGCTGCCTGCACCGCTTCCGTCACCAGGACGGCGTTGTACGGCAGCTGAGTGGCCAGGAAGACGACCACCAC
This sequence comes from Idiotropiscis lumnitzeri, assembly GCF_059441095.1. Taxonomy (NCBI): domain Eukaryota; kingdom Metazoa; phylum Chordata; class Actinopteri; order Syngnathiformes; family Syngnathidae; genus Idiotropiscis; species Idiotropiscis lumnitzeri. Next base: position 22,273,714 of record NC_142402.1, read on the forward strand.
GGCCAGGACCACGCGCATGGCTTTGTGCTTCTGGAAGCTGCGCGTCTTGAGCAGCGTGGCCACCACGGCGCCGTAGCACGCCGCCATGACGGCGAAGGGCAGGCAGAAGCCCATGACCACCTGCACCCACAGCGTGGCCATCTTGGTGCGCCGCCCCACGTGCGGCGGGTACAGCATCCGGCAGAAGTCCCGCGGGGCGTCGTCCGCCTCGGCCGGCGCCGTCGTGGCGAAGGCCAGCTCGGGCGTGGCCAGCAGCAGGGCGGCCAACCAAACGGCGGCGCACGCCAGTCGGCCGCAGCGCCGACGCTCGGCCTGCGAGTTTCGGGCCTTGGCCGTCTGCACGATGACCACGTAGCGGTCTACGCTGATGCAAGTCAGAAGCAGCGTGGAGCTGAACAGGTTCACCTTGTACACTGCCGACGTCACCTTCAGACAAACGAGCTTTCGTGAGGTTTGGACACCGCAAGGTGGTCAAATCAAGGAAGTCGCTGACTTCAGCCGCACCAACGCCCAGAGCTGGCCACTTGGCGCTTTTTTGCCGGCCACGACCCTCGGGCCTCATTCATGAAAATTGTGGCCCCCCCCGACCTCGTTCCGGCTAAACATGTGCGTGCTTTTGTTGCCTTTTTCGACAGCAATCAGGCAGCCAAGAACGGAAGAGCAGAACCTTCGAACCGGTTGAGCCGCTGCAGCTGCCCGACAGCAGAGCGTGTTGTTGTGGCCCTGCCGGTTGCTGGCGACACCACGCAAGACCTCAGCTGCCGCGGCAACAACTGTGGCTCACTTCATGGAGCGGTTGCCTGGCAACCAAAGGTTCTGCTCTTCCAGTCCTGGCACTTTTGTTGCTGGCAGAACAAAAACACAGCACAATCCCTGTCCATCCTTTTTTGTTTTGTTTTGTTTGTTTGTTGTCCCTCTGCTCAATGAAGTTCATGGATTTATTTACCTTGCACAGGGCGGCGCCAAAGGTCCAGCCGTGAGACGCCTCGGCCGCCCACAATGGCAGCGTCACCAAAAACAGAAGGTCAGCCACGGCCAAGTTGAGCAGAAACACGTCAGTCATGGTCTTGAGACGCCGGCGGAAGTTCAGGTAGATCCAGACCACCGCCAGGTTCCCGGCTCCGCCCACCAGCGCGATCATCCAGAAGAGTGGCGGTTCGCACGCGCGCCGGAAGGCCCGCACTGACGCTAGGTTGCACATCATGTCCTGGTAGTCGTAGTCTGGGGTGCTGGCCGTCAGACCGCCCGACCACGGGTCCTGAAAAGGGACAAATGGTTCAGTTATGGTGACTTGTGGGACGCCGTGCCTTGCCTGAGGGGAGCGGAGCTTCGTACCTCAGTCACAGAGTCCATCATGAAGTCGTCCATTGAGTCACCTGGGCAGCTTTCTTTCTGCTAAAACCAAAACATTGCAAAGTTGAAGCTTAAAGTGCAAGTTTGAGGAAAGCTTGACCCACCGTATTTGGGGTAAGAAATCAAATTTAAGAATACTTTTTTTATATATCAATTCATATTTTTTAATACAAACGTCCTCGATTAGACCCTTAGCAACGCTGTAAGAACCTAAATGCTTTTATTCGACAATTGCCGGTATTCTTTGGGAATGACGTCACACGAAGAACCACGAGCTGTCAGTCGCCGTTGTACTTTTTTTTGCTTATTGTCGGTGAGCCGCTCAACTGATATTTTTTTGGTCTTTTGCGGCAAAATGCCTCAGTGCTCCGCGGCGATGCATTTTTTGTATTCTGGGAAGCAAAGAATAGGGCATGTCAATGGACCAATTTTGTTCCGGCAAATTTCTGGAATTTCATGGCAGCGTCGACGAGCGTTCCAAGACGTCTGCTTTCTCAAGCGTTTTGCTCGTGATAACGGCTTTGTAAAAAGGTGCGCGTGATTGCAATCAAATTTTGGAAAACGTCTGGCGTGTTGCATGTATTGTGGCAGCTTTTGTGTGACTGACGGCTGCAATCGCTGAATAAGAACTGCGCGCGCGTGTGTGTGTGTGTGTGAAAAGGGGCAGAGGAGATCGAGTTATAAAAGTGGACAGAGAGGGGGCGGGGCTTGCCAAACATTCAATGGGAGCTCATTCCATTGGGAAGGACCGGCCACAGAAAAGGCACAATCCACCCCGAGGCTGCGCTTTGTCCTCGGCACCGCCAGCAGCATTTGGACCAGTTGGGGGAGGACTGGCTGACTCCAAAGTAAAGTGCATGACAGTAATCAGGCCAAGATGCAGAAACGTATGCAGAGAATTATTTGCATGTGTGTTTAACAAAGCAACGGTGAGCGATCTTAAAAGTAACAGTTCGTCCGACTACTTGTGTTGAAAAGGTCATGAGTCAAAAAAGGCATTTTTGGAAAGTCAACTGCTCTCACTGATTGTTTTGAATCAGAAGAATGGCGGCAGACGTGTTGAAAGACTTCACTCGGAAGACGATAATCGTCAAGAAAGATTTTGAAGGACTTTGCCGATCTCAGGAAACTGGAAATTGACACTTTTCAAATGATTGAAAATGTTTCTTGGTCGTCGTCTGCGTACTTTAGCTGTCACAAAATTGCCGTCAAGCATCTCGGACGGAATCCGTTGGCCTCGGCCACCATGACGACGATTTCGGGCTGTCAGGAGACGCGTTTCAGACGTTTGGCTGTTTTCAGGAGTTTCAATTTTGTCTTGGATTTCAATTTCTGAAATACTTTCACCATTTTCATGTCTTTTTAGTTTTTATTATTATTTTCCTTCACACTCCATCAAGCCCATGTGCCAAATCAACTTCTCCATTTCTTTGTCTGTGACGAATTTCCCAATCAAAAAATGCAAGTAGGTTGCTTTTATTTATTTTTTCTTTTTTTTTTGACAACACGGATGCTGACTCAAAGAAGAGTTTCCAAATTAGAGCCTGTTGACTGCCAATAACGAAATATCTCTCCTCAAGCATTTGATCTTCAAAATATGACTTGAATGTCCTGTCGCTGTCATTTTTCTTCTCATGGGTTGGATTTTCAAAGAAAGTCTGAAATCCAATCACAAGCTTTTCAGCTTGAAAGCGCAGGAAAGAAACTTTGGACGTTTTGAAACTCAATTTTAAAATTCAAACCCGGAGCATTTTGACTGAACTTGTCTTGAGCAAAACTACACACACACAGAAAGACTCACAGAAGCGTTGTCGGCGGTTGTGCGTCGATGTCGCGGTCTTTCTGATCTTTGTTAAAATTTTGACATGTCAAAGCAGAAGTGATGCGAAGGGGCGGTGCCGCAGACTGACAACTTCCCTCCTGTTTGTCTCACGTTGTGGCGCACGTGTGTGTGTGGGGGGGGTCTCTATTCTGTTGACACGCTCAATGTCACATGTACTTGACCTTTGGCCACACCTGCCAACTTCGAATGTCAACAATGGATGCTCAGCACAAACGGACAGAGCAAGCAAGCTCAGTCAGCTGATCGCTGAAGTGTTCCAATACTTTTGCTCATGTCATGTTTGTGATGCAACAGAGGCTCGCCGTTAGTCCGCCTCACGGGCGAGATGCAGATGCCGAAGAGGCGTTGGAGACTCAAATCACACGGTCGAAGCGAGATGACGATGAAGTCGAAGACAAAGATGATTTCCTGTGCACTCATCGCTTCGGTTGTGTTGCGTGACTCGAGCGTCAAGGCCGCTCTGGCGCGCTTGTGTAACAGGAAGTGAGAGCGTGAGGTTTGCACGCGAGCTGACGTGCTTTTCTACTTTCCGTATTTTCACTTTGAAACCGCCAGACGGCGCAGTCGCTAAAAGTGCCGGAGCAAAGTGGCAAAGAACCTTCTGAGGTGGTGACAACATTCAACTCTGTTGTGATCGTTCACACAACAATGCAAGTCACTCAGGATGGCGTTCAGACCGATATCAGCCGCATTTCAATATTTCGCGTTCTTACCGATACCAGTCAAAGGTGCCCTCTCGTGGCGCTTTTACTATCAGGAAGTAAATGACAATGACGATATTATATCAAATAATATTAACAATACAATACTCATGTCATTCGGGTGCATGCTTGCATGCATCATGGAAAGCGCTTTGTAAAGTTATAAATAAAGTTGAAGTGTATTTAGGAGTGTTATCAAGCACTGCACTTGTAATTCAAAGTTTATGGACTCTTAAACTGTACCTTGTACGATCAAAATGTTTTCAAATAATATTTTTGTTGGTTTTTTTTTTACTACACAAATACTTACGACAGTCTTTTTTTTTTGTTTTTTTTTTTAAATATTGCACACAACTAAAACAGTTTAAAAAAAATAAACAACAAAGTCAACTAGGTTGAAAACTAGGTTGAGCTCAGTCCTGCTCTGCCGCTCTGTTGTATGGTGTTCCACAAGGTTCTAATTTTGGCCCTTTTTTAAAGAATTTTCTTAAATTTTCCCTGCATTTGCTGCCCCTCGGTTCCTTCCTACAAAAACATGGAATTTCCTTCCATTGCTATGTGGATGACAGTCAGATCGATGTCCCGCTGAGCTCTCTCCTTAAAACCACTTTTGTTGTGCGTAGAGGAAAACAAAATCTGGATGACACTTCATTTGTTGAATTTCAACGAAAAGAAGACCAAAGTTGGGATGTAAAATGTACACGGAGCCCGATTCGATGATGTGTTCTCTCTTAAGCGTGACTGTCAGGAGACGAGCAGCAGCGCTTGGACCAACTGGATATGCCGAAACCGATAATCCGATGAGATTACGAGTGTGCAGGTGGTTTTGCTCTTAATCAGCTCAACATGTCTGAACACGCCGGCAGCAGGCTCATCTTGCTTGCAGGTAAAAATGCTACACACACACACACACGCGCGATACTCATTTATTGTTATTACATTCTGTACTTTACCGAACATAAAAAAGCAACTTGAGTCTATATTTATTTGTGCTACCTTTGTACTATATCACAATCATCTTCATCATTTAACATGCCAGGAATTTGTTTGAGGCAATTTGAGCCCCTCTCACGGCAACAAGCAACGACAACGAAAAGAATGAGTTGCTCATGTCAGCCGTGCAAACGATGCGCGGAGTCATCAATTCCTCTTTCAATTCAAGTCACGATCAAACGACAAATGTTTTTGTGCACTAGCGCTGCTGCTCCTGTGCACGTCCGTCGGGTCACTTTGGGGCTTCGTGGACGAGCTGGATGACTCGTGAGTCGACCTTGTGTGTCTACATTTGTTCAATTGTGTCGTCCATCGTCAACTGCCAATCATCCATCCGACGGTGTCCTTGTCCGACAGCTTGTTGGAGACGAGACGAATTGAAGACATTTGGCTGATTAAAGTACGTTGACTTTCATGTCATCATTGACGTTGTGAATCGTGGACATTTGTTGTGTGTGTGTGTGTGTGAAAGGGGTGTTACCGCCCTGTCAGAAATCAGTGTCGCCCCACAAACGGAGTTGGTATTGTACAAAATATTTGGTGGTTTTCTCAGGTGGCCACTTCGCCCGTCAGTTCCCCGATCTCGTTACCGTTCCAGCCTCGACTCTCCGGCCATTTCGTAATCATTGTCTCGCGTCTCTTCGTACACAAACAGTTGCGAGTGGCGCGAAAGACGCATTCGGCGGCCATTTTGGCGAGTAGGTTCATCACACGCACGAGGTCCGAATCGTGGGCCAGACTGAATTCATCCTCTGGCCTTTGTTGATCGGACCCTTTTTTAAAGGTTGTCAGAAGAAAAAGAAAGCCTGACGGCATTTTACGCCGTCTTGAAGCACACGCCAATGAAACTCAAATCTTGAGGCCTGACCGTACACGGGAGCTCGGGGGCGATCTCACATGGGTCCCCCACCCCCAATTGGCTTTGCTGTGCTCAGTTTTACGCGCCCCGGTGCCGGATCTGCAAGCAGCTGGACCCGACCTGGCACCGAATCGGCTCCGAGCTCAAGAGCGTTGGATCGCCGATCAACGTTGGCAAATGCGATGCCACCGCCAACACGGGTGAGTCCACGTTCGTCCACGTTCGTCCACGTTCGTCCACGTTCGTCCACGTTCGTCCACGTTCGTCCACGTTCGTCCTCATCATCTGGGTCGTGATGACGCGCCTTCTGCCTGCAGGCTTGGCCAAAGAGTTCAAAGTTCGCACATATCCCGCCATCTTCATGTGAGTTCCCACGTTTTTGTGACGTCACGGAGATGTTTTGATGACATCATTGTGTCGTCATGGCGATGTGTATTTCAGGTGGAAGAACGCTATGAAGTATCTTCACTCGGGCCCTCGAACGACCGACGCCATCGTGGAATTTGCTCACAGAGTTAGCGGGTGAGGAGAACACGCACGTGACCGTCGCACAGTGCGCGTCTGTGTCTGCCTGAATTTTGGTTTCTACGAGGCACAATTATGTTTCTTTAAGATGCAGATGTGCAAATTAAGCAATGGGATGGTTGACCCTTCTTGCTTGGGGACTTTTGCTACGCTGTTGGCTCAGAGTGACATGAAAACGCAAACTGGATTCTTTTGTTTTGTCTTTTCAGTCCGCTCATTCGACCTTTGGCCAGCTTGCAGCTCTTCCAACACGCTTTAAGTCGCCATGATGTCATGTTTGTCTATATCGGAGCTTCTTCGGCACTCAAAGTAACACGCGCACGCACACGCGCAGACCTTTGACCTTTGACCTGCAACCACTGTCCCTCGTTTGCAGGGCGAGTACTCATCAGTGGCTCGGGAGATGATCGTGTCGACGTTCTTCTTCTCTGCCAGCAGAGACGTCGTGCCCAAGGTAAAAACGTGAACACGGGAACAAGCGCGCTCATGCGCGGACGAGTCGAATCAAGCGAACGTTTTTGTTTGTTTTTTTTGCGCCTTGTTTACAGGCCGTGTCGCTTCCCGCTCTTCCGGCCGTGGTGGTCTTCAAAGATGGCACTTACTTCAGCTACAACGGTGGGAATGAGGATGACCTCTGACCTTTGTGTCTTGACCGCTGACCCTTTCCGCATTTCAGAGGCCAGCGACGGCTCGCTGAAGGCCTGGATCCAAACGGAGAGATTCCGAAACTATGCCCAAGTGGACAACTACATGCTCTACGCCATGGGAGACTCAGGTGAACGCCCGCTCGCACAATTTTTTGTGGAACCCGGTGTGATGGGGATCGACTTTACCGTTAATTAATGTGCGTGTGTGTGCTTTGAATTGTAAATAAAATAAATGCATTTGTGTTGGACCCAAAAAATGTCACCTTTTATCAAAGGATTGGGACGCTAGTTGATGGGAGCAGACATTCGCAGGTTTATCAAAATGTTGGCCGTTTTGAATGTCGCTGCTCTCCAAAATGGGAAATTTTCATGGCAAGTGGGACAAGACGTGATTCTTCTTAGAATGAAGTTTTTTTATTGTGTGGATGTGACGGGAGTGAAAATGCACTCCCTGCTCTCGAACTCACACACAGGCAAGCTGATTCTGTTGGCGCTGTTGGACGACACCAACGTGAGCCAACAAAGTCTCAGGTATGACCTCCGACCTGCGTGAAGATGCACGTCCTGTCTTTCTGACAGCCGTATGTCGTGCTTCCTCTCACGTGTTCAGGTATAAAAACCTCGTGTGGAAAGTTTCGCAAGACTACAGAGACGTCTACAGCAGGTCAGGAAGTTGCGGAAGGTGAAAAGGCACCGCGTGTCACACGTGTGTGCGCTGTCAAGCGTTGCTCTTGTTTTCATTCCCGCAGAAACATTCACTTTGGCTTCATGGAGGGCGATAAATACATCAACGGGCTCATCATGGGGTGAATACGCGCACGCGCGGGTGCTCATTGGTGTCCGTGCGGGTTTGTTCGGCATGTCACATCGTCGGCGTGTCTTGTCGCACGTTCAGCGAGCTGCGCCTTCCGGCCATCGTCATGTTGAATCTGTCCACCGATAGCTACTTCCTGCCGCCGGCCTCGCTGGAGACGGAGCGCCACCTGCTGGACTTTGTCGATCAGGTTCTGGACGGCAGGATCCAGGCGAGTCCGCCAAAAAGCGCAGGTTGAAAATCTTGAAATGCTTTTCTTGACTCTTGTTGTCCTCTTTTAGGCTGACGGAGGAAACGGGCTCACTCAGCAAGTCAGGCGCTTGATTTACGACGCCAAAGTCACACTCTTGGTACTTCCGGTCCGCTGAGCGTCCGGCTGTCTGTCCTTTTGCCAGTTCCGTCTGACCGTCTCGTCTGCGTCTGTGTTTGTGTCCGTCCAGCCGCTGCTGAGTGAGGCTCCGCTGCTGGGCTGCTTCCTGCTCGGCTTCCCGGCGGGCCTTTTGCTCTTTGTGTGCTTTGTGTGCTGGAAGGCCCGGTCCGACTACGGAGCCCGAGACGACGACGACGTCGACGACCAAGACGTCTTTTCTCTGAAACAAACGCCTGACAAGAAGTCAAACTGACTCCGCCGAGTGACGCAAACATCAAAGTCAATAAAGCTAATGAAAAAGAGAAAAACTTTTTCACTTGAGCGGGAAACGGGTCCGACTGCAGACATTAGAATGTTAGCTTGCAGAACAGCATCGTGATGTGTTTTTATATACACTATTCAGTAATAAATTCAATTGCACTCAATTATTTATTTATCTAATTTATATATTTGTCTGTATTATTGTTGTATTGCACTGGAGAGGGGAGCCCTCTAATCTCGTTGCACTCTTGAGTACAATGACAATAAAGGGATTTCTAATTCTAATATATATATATATGTGTATGTATATATATATATGTATATATATATGTATATATATGTGTATATGTATGTATATGTGTATATATGTAAGATAAGATAAGATAAGATGTCCTTTATTAGTCCCACAATGGGGAAATTTGAGGTGTTACAGCAGCAATGTGTATATATATATGTATATATATATGTATATATGTATATATATATATATATATATATACATATGTATATATATATACACGCACACGCACACAATTCAATGTATGGTGTTTGTGTACTACTATTATGGTATAGATTTATTAAAAATAGCACAGGAGGACATAAGATTGATTTAAAATTTTCGACGTCACTTGTTCTCTGTAATCAATTTATTTTTTGGGGGTGTGGTTATAAATGTCTCCCCACGTCATGTTTCATGAGCGCTACATGCAATTCTTTCAAAATAAAAGAGCCTTCCGTTCACGGGAGTCTCTTATTGTGAAGGTCAGCGGCTCTGCGTCGGCGCTTCCAGGAGGCTAAAGGCAAGTGTCTAGCTAGCGGCTATCAGCTAGCTGAGTACGTCACCAAAAGTGGTCGTCGCGACGATTAAGAAGTCCAACCGAACATAACCGACGGCCACTCTTCATGCTGGCGACCCGCTGACATCGTTGTCGGCACTCGTGCGCCGTCTCCATGGCAACGGAGGACTTCTACGAGGTGACGCTAACATGCTAACGCGAGCTAACGTGTGACACGGCTAACTTGAAGAAAGTTGAAGAGTGGCCGCGGGGTGAAGTCATGCCAACCAAATGTAACATGTTTTGACGTGAATATGGATTATGAGATGAACAAATAGGCTGCGTGCTGCCCACAGGTGGAGCAAATCGTTGACAAGCGGAAGAACCGGAAGGGGCGGACCGAGTACTTGGTCCGCTGGCGAGGCTATGGCTGTGAAGGCGACACGTGGGAGCCCGAGATTCACCTGACGACCTGCATGGCCTATGTGCACGACTTCAACCGGCAGTACACTCAGCGACACCGAGACGCCACCCTGCTGCGCTCCACCCGAAGCTACCTGTGCGCAGCCGCCCACGACGGGCGACTTCCGCCCATCTCGGACCCTAAGCCTGCTTCGCCTCACCTGCCCGCCCCCCCTGGCGGCCTCAAGGCCCAGCCGCACTCCATGCCAATGCCAACGGCCCCGGTGGGCACTGCCCACCGCAGCTTGGACTTGTCCAAAAGCGGGATCAAGATCCTGGTTCCCAGAAACCCCATGAACAGCCTCCAGGATGCCGAGGAGTCGCCCAGCGAGGCGGCGCCCAGCGAGGCGACTCACAACACGGACGCCGGTGCCCGCGACGCACACAATGTTCCTCCCGAGGTGGCGCTGGAGCAGGCGGCTGGCGTGCAGCCGGCGGCCCTGGGGGAGCTGCGCGCCCGCATGGGAATCAGGTCGCGGAGCCGCAATGCCCCACCCGTCACGCGAGCCCTCAATGGAACAGGTAAGAAGAAGAAGAAGAAGGTGATAGGTTTTTTTTGCTTCCAGGGACTTGTGGACACTTCAAAATCACCGACCTGAACTTGTGAAAACGTTCAGTTTGTTGAGGTTGGCGCGGTAGAGCAGCTACTACGCTCAGCCACCGGCGTAGTCTGACAGGTGGGCAAGTGGGAGGCGGGCCGCTCAAGATTTTTCGAGGCACTCCACATTTGACCTGAGCTTGCAATCGAGAAGCGGGTGAGCGTTCCGCTTCGCTTAATTGGCCGCCGTTTGACCGAGGGGGCATTTTTGGATGCAGCCGCTTCATCGTGCACATCGGAGGAGAAGGAGCACATCATCGGCGGTGCCCCGCGTGCAACCAGGCCCGTCTGCCCGCTACATGGACGTTAACTGAATCGCACTGCCAGGAATGCTCCCGACGTGTGAACGTAGCATTGGCACGGCTAGCGTGCTGAGTGATTTTGTTCTTAAAAGGCTGCGCAAGAAGTGTTGCGGTCTCAACAGAGTCCGGTGAGCTGTCGCTGGCGACCTCCGGCGCCTCGCTTCGGGTCTTATGCGGATGACTTTGTTCCTGCGAATTCCGCGTTTGTCCGTTGGTTCACAGAAGCTCGCAGGACGATAATGTTTGAGAATCAAATATGTGTGACAGGTAATAAAGAGGAAAGTAATAATACGCGCACTATTTTGACGGGTTGCCACGAGGCGCTATCCTTGCTCTTTTCTCTGCCTGTTGAGAAATATTTTGACGTTGGCTTCCTGAGAGGAGCGCAAGGACGTGTTTTTCGGCTGACTCCGGCGGTGCTGACTGACCGACTTTGTGTCCGCTTAGGTGCGCCGGTGATAACGGAGGACTTCAGCGAGACGTCGGCCCTCGCCGCGGCAACGGGCGCCCCGGTCAAGCGGCGTCCGGAGGAGCGCGGCGCTTTCGACAAACGTTTGCGCTTCAGCGTGCGCCAGACGGAGAGCGCCTACCGCTACCGCGACATAGTGGTCAAGAAACAAGACGGCTTCACGCACATCCTGCTGTCCACCAAGAGCTCGGAAAACAATGCGCTCAACGCCGAGGTGCGCACACCCCCTCCGCGCGGACCGCCCCTCGCGCACCGTCGCCTCCTTTCACCTTTGCCTTGGTGGTCGCCACAGGTGATGAAGGAGATCCAGAGCGCCATGGCGACGGCGGCTTCGGACGACAGCAAGTTGGTGTTGCTGGCAGCCGTGGGCGGCGTCTTTTGCTGCGGCCTGGACTTGGTCGACCTGGTCAGACGCCTCACGGACGACAGGAAGAAGGAGAGCGTCAAGATGGCCGAAACCATCAGGTAATTGGTCGTCTCGCATCCCCTTCTGCAAAAGGTGGCTCAAGTGTAGCAGAGCTCGGCAAGCCCAAATAGTCCAAAGACTTCTTTGGAGCAGTCCGAGGTCGAGCGCCACACCTTTAACCGCGTTAGCGCCGAAACTTCATTTGCATGTTTATCAAGTTGCTACGCGGTCGACAACGTTTGTGCTGGACTTTTCAAAGTGAGCCACGAGTACCTAGCCAAGTTCTGGAAATTAACGTCGATGAGCAAGGAAGTGGCGCAGATGATCGGAAGCCTTGAAATGTCTCATGATGCCGTCGAGGCAACGTGGCGTGCGTAAAACGCCAGCAAAATGTCTGAGCTAACGTCGCCTGCAGCGTAGTCAGCGCCCTCGTATTTGTGACATGAAAGCCAAACAATCCACCAGCAGCCAACCAAAAATGTCGTCTCCGTCCTCGTTTTGTCGCAAGTGGACGTTGTTATCAGCTGCCGTCTCGAGGACTCGCTCACTAGATGGATTTGCCACATAATTGCCTATTCAAGTTTTCAATTGACCGGCGAATCGTTTTTTGTTTTCCTGCGGCGTTGGCACGTCGGTTACAAGCTGTCGTCGGGTTGCGTTCATGTCACGCGTCGCAGTCTAATGTTCCTTTGACTTTTAGTCGCTTGAATTGGAGCAACCGTTTTTGCCGGTCAGTCCCCCGCTATCAGGCCTCGACCCTCCTGCCTCATTCATAAGGTTTTTTTTTTTGTTGTTGTTTTTTTTAATTTGTCAGCCACTGCCGGATGGGCGTCCGTCCCGTAGCCGGACTGTTCTGCCCAGCTCTGAAAGGAGCTAGTGTGGCAACTTTGGCGTGGCAAAAAAACCAAAACATTTGTTACAAGATCAGCATTGGCTTTGAGATTCGAATGACCTTTGAAATGAAAGTGTCATTTGGCTCCTCAGGACGTTCGTCAACACATTCATCCAGTTCCGCAAGCCCGTCGTGGCTGCCGTCAACGGGCCGGCGCTGGGCCTGGGCGCCGCCATCTTGCCGCTGTGCGACGTGGTGTGGGCCAATGAGAAGGCCTGGTTCCAGACACCGTACGCCGCGTATGGCCAGACGCCCGACGCCTGCTCCTCCTTCACCTTCCCCCGCATCATGGGCCCCCCCTCGGTCAGTACGCCGCCGCAAAGCTGAGCCGCGCCTGGCGGCCTGACGCTTCCGTTTTGCTTGCAGGCCAACGAGCTGCTCCTGAGCGGCAGGAAGTTGACGGCGCAGGAGGCGTGCTCCAAAGGTTTGGTCTCGCAGGTTCTCTGGCCGGGAACCTTCACGCAGGAAGTGATGCTGCGCATCAAAGAACTGGTTGCCGTCGACTCCCTCGTGAGTGAATTTCAAGCTGGAAACAACTCAAAGTGTCAAAATGAAATGCTTGATCGACAACTCTTTCAACAATCGAGTTATTGCTTAGCGATTTCACTGAAACGTGTACGAATGATTTGGTTTGATTTGCGCCTCCATGCTGTTTTTCGAGTTCTTCATGAAATCGTTTTTGCGTTGGATCAAAAGAAGACATTTTGTAAAGCACTACTTTGACTTTGCGAAACAACGAGCCAAACTGTAACGGAATCAGTTTCAAAAAGCTTGCGGAGTACGTCAGTCCTTCTCGAAATCGTCATTGAAATCACAAGCGATCCCAAATCAACAACAGGAATTGGTTGGGAAAAACGTGATTTTGTCATCATCCAAATCTTTTACGCAATAGAATAATTGAGTCCAACAATCGGAATAGTCACTATTGTGCTTCATCGGATTCGTTTCACGAAAAGGGAGCAACGGCTGCATTGCAGAAAAACGAACTATTTGATGACTGGAAAAAGGGGCAAATGTTTGTTTTTTTTTCTTCGCCGTTCAGTAGATTTGGGGGGGGGTGCGTGCTTGTAAAAGCCTGCGCGCATGAGGCACACCCGAAATGCTCGCAGTGCTTAAATCATCAGAAAAAAATTTAATATTCTGTAGCTCTTCCAAAAATGTGTCTGAACGCTCGTCAATCAGTGAAGTGATTCCGAAGTAAGATTTCCTCTAAACAAAGTTGATCCATGCAAAGAAAAGGAGATGTAACAAGCCATCAGGGTGAGCTGGATGTCACTTTTGGGCGTGGTTGCACAGGCCAATGCATGCACGCGCTTGTGATTGGCGTATCTCGGAAGACGTCAGTTTGTGAGGAACGCAATTCTGATTCTCACTGGCTGACTTTTTTGGGCCACTGCCGCTCTCAGTGGCGAATCTGTTCTTTGCCTCTATAAAAGTGCATGTCCCCGCCCGATTTGAAGTTTGTGCATTGCGTCTTGGTGTGGCTCAGGTCCTGCGGGAGTCCAAAGCCTTGATGAGGAACTCCAGCCGAAGTTCCCTGGAGCAAACCAACGAGCGCGAGTGCGAAGCGTTGAAGAGAATTTGGGGCTCGCCGCAAGGAACCGACGCCATCTTGCAGCACCTGCACACAAGCAAAGAGCTCCACTAGGACCGGGACCAGGATCTGTTTGTGCTTCCTTGACTGGACTGGACTGAGTGTTTGAGTGGAAATTTTAAAGTAAGTTATGAGTTATCATGTTTCCTTGATGAACGTTTGGCTCTCTTGAACGCCCCGACAGAAAGCAAAAAAAAAATTTGGAAACGTCCCAGTTAGCACAACGCCTTTCGTGGTCACATCCTTGCGGTTGTCACGTATGCAGCTTTTCGATCTGGTCATCATCGTAGTCAGGCAAACGGAAAGGAGCGTTGCCGTAGTTACTTGTGATGACGCCCCCTGCTGGTCATGAAACCTTCCAACCTTTGGACTCAAGTACGAGAGGCTTGTGGCTGCCTCGACCGACACTGGCAAGTTGAGAGGACCAAAAACCAACAAAAAGAAATTGAACATAAAAACAAAATAGCGAAAAATGGAATAAATGTACTGCACGCAGATGCCCACCAACATCTTGAGTTTAAGCAAATCGGGTAAATAAATTCATGTATTCATTTATTTCCACATGACGTTAGCTATTATTAATTTTTAAATCTTTAATTTTCTTATATTTTAGTTGTTCTTTCATATTAAAAAAAATCAAGTCTATTTTTCATATTCCCTTATTTCATTTTGATTTTGGCCGTTTTATACCTGCAAAATTATTCAAATGAGGGGGCGTGTATTGGGTCAAACTATTTGCCTATTGACTAGGTGACGGTGCTTGCTGCACTGACTAAAGACAAACTTAGGACCGCCCCCTCATTTGAATAACGTTGCCTTCTGCAAATCAGTGGCGGGCTGTGCGTTCAGTTTAGTCCAACTTAGTCCGACTTGAATCAATCTCCCTCATTTTACCATTTATGACACCACGGCTGGAGTTTCTTCAGTTAATCCACACTTTTACCTTCTTTGGCCATTGTAGTTTAAAAAAGCAAGAACAGTCGCCAGTTACGACTTTTGGGTGTGTTGATTCTCTCTCTCTATATATATATATAGATATATATATATATATATAATGAAAAAAAATATTTTATTGAACACGATTAAATAAATGCCAAAAGCAAAGAGTGTGCAGAGAACATCATGCATGACCGTTGACTAAATACCTTCAAAAACACTCAAGTTCATTTATTTATTGAGCAAAATAAAGTGTGCTCTGTGGAAAAAGTCAATCTTTCAAACAAAATATGACACGCTCATTCCTTGACGTCATAACGCATTTGAATCTTTTCGAGCTTTTCTAACTCAGACCTGTGATGAATTTGAATCATATTTTCCTAGTCAATGAGGTGGGTGTGGTCAGGAGGTGGGCATGACCAAGTGCAGGGAGTAGGCATGGTCAGGGAAGAGCACCAGTGTGTAAAAGTGCCGCTGGCGCATGCGGAGACTGTCCCGAAAGCCGTGAACCGTGACGGCCGCCCAGGGTGGCGAGCGCGGCCGCTCCAGGAAGAGGCTGCAACGCAAACGGGGAAGGTGGATGATTGGATGATTGGCTGATCGGATCCCGAGCGGGCCGCAGAGCTTACCTGAGGTGCCGGACCAGCGTTGTGATGTTTTGTGGAAGCAGCAGACCGCGAACCGCCAGGAGAAACGAGCTCTGAGAAGCTTCGCCGGATGGCTGAGGGCACGCCAAGGTTGACAGGAAGCCATCGGCGGCGTTGTTGCTGTGAAGGACAAAATGTCAAGAGGTCACCTGACGTTTTGGACACACGCCATCCTGTCCGGCCTCCTCACCAGCTGATGTCGGCTTGGATGGCCCCGAGCCACTCCAGAAGCTCGAAGGGCTCGTACGAGCGCAGGTCGCAGGTTGGTGGGCCGGGCGGTCGCGAATGGGTCACGAGGCGACCGGCGACCTCAGCTGTGTGCCGCGACCACTCGTATTTTGCAAGCAGCGGCTGCAGCGCGTCCGGCCCGCCTGCATGCGCACACAGACGCACACGCGTGTGAGCAAGGACGCCTTTCGTATTTCGGCGTCGTGACGGTGCTCTGGGTTTTGTTGACGCAACAGAGGTTGACCTCCACCCCGACATGTTGGCGGCACCTTCCATAATCTTCTTCTCGTTGCAGTCACGGCTGCCCGAGAAACCAGTATTGACCGTTCGCAAGACTGCTGCTGCGCTGGCAGGTTCTTTTGTTGAGAAATCTTGATCGCAAAATTTGCTCCAGTTTTGTGCAAAGTAGCGCATGTGAAGCCACTCTGCACGTCGACAGACTGTCCGCCTGCCTTCTCATTATAGCAGTTGCTTTTTTGTTACATTTAAAAAAAAACACCAAACTTTTTAACTTGCCACAATGTCTTTGTGAACTGCAACGTGTCTATTCAGGTTTTTTTTTAAATCCCAGATACCGCATCCTTCCCTGTGACTAAAAATCAACTCCCTCGGGTTGTATATTGAAATGTTGTCAAATGCGCACAATAGGAATGAGACGGCAAATCACCTGAAGTCGGCGCCAACAGGAAGTCCATCTTTAACGGAAGGCGTGACGTCAGACCGCTCAATAGACGCCGGTAGCTCGGCCTGCCGGGACGCACGATGCTGTCACTCAAATCCACACTGACCACTACAAAGAAGTCAGACATTAGCATGCAAGGGTAGCCGCTCTCTCCTCAAATAACTTTTCCCCATTGAAATCGCATGAATCTACGTCACACCGTATCTGCTGGACTTCGCGTTGCACGCTTTGCCTTCAATGCCCAGCAGCTCGTACGAGTCTTTGTCCAGCGACAGACTCAGATGTCCTGCACGCAAGCAAACACAAATGCGTCAGTCATGTTTAGCGACAAGAATCCTCAACGCTGTTACCATTTGCCTCGAGGAAGGCACAGTTGTCTTCGTCGATGCGAGTCTTGTAGGACAGGCCACACACGCTTGCTGAAGCACATTTTGTCAGTGACATGCAAGACTCATGGGAGGTCACGTGACAAGGGCCTACCAAGGCTCAGGTGTTTGTCCACAAGTTCAAAGAGAGGAAGCTGCCGGACCAGGTAGAAACTTTGGAAACCTTTTAAAACTTCATCGAGCTGAGAAGGAGCGCAGTCACAATCTGGAAGCAGCACGGTCGCCTGCACAAAGACAAAACACTTAATTGACATATTCAGGGGACTGTAATGGAAAAGCGATTTGTGACTGGAGCAGTGACGCACAACGAAACGTGACGTAACTCATATTTCGTGATGTCACGTATTGTTCTGGACGCGAGAAGAACTTGACTCACTTATTTGAACGTTCACGCTTCATAAAACGTACTGTGCAGTTTCCATGTCGACTGCAAATGCACGTGACGAACGAGTTGGCGGCTAATGCTAATCCTAACCCGCGTGAGCGTCTGACCTTGTAGTTGAAAGGAAGCTTCTCCAGGTGCGCGCTCAGTCGGTTGTTTGGGTGAAGCAGAGAAGACGTTTCGCATTGTAGAAGAATCTTGCTGCTCATCTTCACTTTAACCACTTTTGAGCCACTAAAACGGGAAACGATCGGAAACGGAAGTCGAGCAGCACACTACTTCCGGTTGCTGCGCTTCTTATTGTCTTTCATTGGCGGCATGTTTCGTTTGTTTTAGTTGATGTATTTCCCTTGCAATTAGCACCTGCAATTGCTCAACGGCATTTGAAATATGTTGGAGAAATGCGATGAAAGGAGGGGCCTGTAATGTAATAAATCTCATTTCATTTCAAGGTTAAACGAGAACACTCTTTTAGTACACTTCTCAAGATTGGGAAGGAGAGACGATTATGCAGTGTACAAAATGTGACGAACGATGTTGGGAAAAAAATGAAATTCAAAATATTTGTTCAGATAAATAGGAAAAGTTACAACTTCTATGAATGTATGACATGTCATTCATGCATATTTGAGTTTAAGAGCGTAATACGTCACAGAGATTTGCAGAGGCGTCATTCCGTGTTTTGTCTGTGTGGAGTTGCCGTAGTTAGCAATCCCCGAAAGAAAATGGGCGACTCTTAGCGCATGCGCGACTCACATCTTGCAGTTTTTTTAAAACAAAGCTGACGTCATTCTCGCGGGTCACGTGTCCAGACTCCCCACGCGGAAGTTAATCGAGCACGCGGGTTCTGTGATTGCAAGGCGAAATACTCGCCCCCAATTCACTTTCGTGATCATCGCGCACATACACGTATGTTAGTTTGTCTTCACGTCACGTCACGGCATGGCGGTGGTCGTCGACTCTTTACCAGGACAGTTTGATGACGTGGAAAACGAGGACAGGTAAGAACGCGTGTGAGCGCGTTTGTTCAACGTTAACTCTTCGCCTTGTACGAAGTCAAACTTGTAAGTATAAAAATATGGCTAAAACTATGAATATTAAAAAAAATGGTCTTAATTTACTCTCTAAAGGACGTAGTCGGTGTGAAACGTCCGTGATTGGCTTGTGTTCAAAATGAGGGGGCGGGTGATTGATGGGTTGCAAAGCACTGCTTTCGTTGGTGTATTTGCGATGTGTCAAGAAGGCTTCGTCTTTGCACTCTCAGCTCCAACTTTAATCAAGTCCACTTGAAAGAAAGTCGCGTTGTCCGAATCAAAAAGCATAGTCCTGGTTTTGAAATGATAACCATGTGTTTATGGTCACATGTTGTGCTGCAGCCAGTCCCAAGCATTTGACATCCCGCGTGATGTCACGCAAGTCGGCCTGCTGCTGGACGGCGGTGATGACAGTGATGAAGATTACAGTGATGAAGAGGATGGGGATGATGATGATGTGTTGGCATGGTCTTCCGCAGGGGGCGATCTGACCAAACGATACCACCAGAGTGCTGTTGGTCAGGTCAGATAATTGACAGCTTCCATTACGGTTGTTTGACAGCAGGCAGTCAGCCGATGATGCTTTTTGTTTTCCAGGCAAACAAACAGAATTCATCCAAACGTGTGCTTGTGAGCACAGACAGGTCACTGAGGAGGTTTGAGCACAAGATCAACCTGGGTAACACGCGCGCACACACACGCACGCACGCACACATGCACTTGTGTAACCTTTTCACACTCGCTTGTTTGTTTGCAGATAAACTCAATTTCGCCGACTCTGTGATCAACAAAGTGACAACGATGCAGAAGCAGAAGGATGCAGACACGTATGTCAACACGCCATGCTTGTCATTATTAGATGAGGGACTTCTTCAAATGTCCACTCAAACGTCTTTGTGGCACTTGGGGAGTAGAAAGGAGTGAATGATTGTGAAGGTGGCAACTGCATTGGCAATCATTCATAATAATCAGCTGCTCCCGAAGCGGTCCGATTAGCAATGTGACGAGATTTGGCAAAATTCGAGAGCGGCCATTTCAACCTGAGTGTGATTGCACCTGTTGAAAAGTTGCTCCACAAACTCCCGCAAACAAGAGTGAAAGTGTCTTTACTTGACCATTTCTCTCATCACCCTTGGCTGCAAATGACCTCCCCGAGTCAGGCCGTAATTGCGAGGGTGTGTCTAAATGACCGTGATCTTTGAAACCAGAGCTGGCCACAATCCCTAGAACACCATTGCATTGGATGAGACGAATAAGCAGGTTTGAATAGTAAATTAGCCAGCTAATGATTGTTTGCGGGATTGTGGTATTGGCACCCCCCGTCTTTGATGGTATCAACCTCTGCCGTTAGCATCTCACCCGCGGCGGCGTCATGCACTTTTTTTTTTGTTTGTTTTTGTCATAATGGGGTCGGGGGCCCGACAATCATGAATAAGGCCGGAAGTTCGAGTTTGGAACGGAACCCAATCGCTGCCGGAAGTGGGGGACTGACCGCCAAAAAAGGGCCAAGTGCCAAGCTCTTTTTGAAATGGCATGCTTTGCCTTAAAAACTTGACTTCCAGAGGGCAAACGAAACATTTTTGGTGGCAATTACCGTAGAATCGCTGGCGTACGAACGCAGGTCATCGGTTGGGCATTGAGTTGTTTTCCGAGGCCTTTGAGGGCCCCAATGGAGTTTTTTTAGATAATCCTGCAAAGATGGCGGACACTTGGAATGTTGGGAGTGTTTTTAATCCATTGACCTTTATTTATGTCTGCCATTTCAATTTGTGTTGACCGCTTGCTCCTGCCCTCAGGTACCGCGTGAAGGACAAATCGGACCGGGCCACCGTGGAACAGGTGCCAATTAGCGTCGAGGTGCTTTTATTGTGAAAAGAAAGCATAGGATTAGTGCGTGATGGAAAGTGTGGTCCAGGTTTTAGATCCTCGAACGCGAATGATTCTCTTCAAGATGCTGACTCGCGGGATCATCTCGGAAATCAACGGCTGCATCAGCACAGGGAAAGAGGTGAGCCCGCCCGCCCGCCCTTTTGACATCTCTCCGCCACGCTCCGCATCTCCTCAATGCTCGAATCCCGTCAGGCCAACGTCTACCACGCCGGCACGGCCGGCGGAGACAGCCGAGCGATCAAAATCTACAAGACGTCAATCCTGCACTTCAAGGACAGAGACAAATACGTCAGCGGCGAGTTCAGGTGCCGTCCCGTTTTACGCATTCATTCCATCCTGACTCGTCCACGCCGCCCGCCCGGCGTGAGCTGCATCCGCTGAAGCCTGTCTGCCGTCGCCGTGCAGGTTTCGTCACGGTTACTGCAAAGGGAACCCCCGGAAGATGGTGCGAACTTGGGCCGAGAAGGAGATGAGGAACCTGATCAGGTCTCTGCTTTTCTGCAAGGGCGTCAAGCCCCCGAAAAGGTTGCGCACTTAAACATCCCAAACGCTCTCAGGTTGCAGACGGCCGGGATCCGTAGTCCGGAACCGCTTTTGCTGCGGAGCCACGTGCTGCTCATGAGCTTCATCGGCAAAGACGACACGTGAGGCTTGCTCGTAAGCGTTAACGGCCGGCCGAGCAGCAGCCTTCTCACGTCTTCACCCGTTGAGCAGGCCCGCTCCGCTGCTGAAGAACGCCATCCTGTCCGAGTCCAAGGCCCGCGAGCTCTACCTCCAGGTGGTCCACGACATGAGGAAAATGTTCCAGCGAGCCAGACTGGTTCACGCCGACCTCAGCGAGTTCAACATGCTGTAAGGACAGCGAACACTGCGGCCTGCCGCCCGCCTGCTCGGGCGATGACCTCGCTTTCTGCTCTGACTCCAGATATCACCATGGCCAAGTTTACATCATCGACGTGTCGCAGTCGGTGGAACACGACCACCCGCATGCGCTCGACTTCCTCCGGAAAGACTGCGCTAATGTCAACGGTGAGTGGGCGGGGCTTTGTCGCTTGGCCATCAGGAGCAATATTTGTTTTTTGTACTTGTCTTTTAATTGAGTTTTCACAGATTCAAACCAACAATGTGTATACGTCACACATACTCTTACACGTCTCAATCGTCCCTTTATCTCGGTAATCTCATCTCTAATCTACCCGGAGTTGATCTGGATCCCATTCTCTTACATGTCTCTAAAATGTAAACACTCAACATACAGAACAATAACCTTTGGGGTGCACCATATCGTCATAAAAAAAAAAAAGAATTGGAAGGAAAAAAGATGATATAAATGACGGTCTAATCACAGAAACATATTTCATCCACTTATCCTATCTTTTGCGAAACGCCTCACATTAAAAGTGACAATGTCTCCTAGACGATGTCTAGCCATTCATTTTCAGCTTTTTGCCATTTCCTGGTTAGGACTTAACCTCCACGCAGCGCTCAAGATCTGAAATAAATATTTCTATGAGGAGATACAGTCCCTGATATTAAGGCAGCGAAATACAGAGATCGTATTTCAAAGGGAATATGCATCTGAAATGAACCTCCCGCCAAAAAGAACTCAGTTACACATGACCAAACGATATGGAAATGGTTTGCCTCCAGGTTTCCACATTGTCGCCAACATATAGCAGAGTCTTTGTAGCCGACTCTCGCTACTCTGCCTCCTCGATTCTTGCGTTCATTTTCTTGATTTCTTCCCGGATTCCATCCAACTGCTTGTTGTTGCCCAACTCGGCTCTTTCACTTGTCCCTTCTTCCACTCCCGCGTCGTCACTCTCCGCCATGTTGCTAATAGAGGAACCAGGGCTTACTGCGTCGTCCTCGAAATATTTGATCCTCGATGTCTTTTTATTCTTCGCTTTCGGCATTCCCGCTGCCCAACACCTCCAATGCAACTTTAACTTCCTTTTGCAACTTATTCCAGTCGTCGTTGGAAAGTTGAATCTTAATGTCGGGAGCATGTTTTTTGAGGCTGCCATTTCCTCCCCTCACCAAACCGCAAGTCCAGGATCAATATTATTTTTCAAAAAGGCCACATGAGACCAGTACAGCAAAAAAAAAAGAACAGTAGCTTGGAATTCAGGAAAGCGAGTGAACACTTTCCTCTTTCAGACTTTTTCGGGAAGCGCAATGTAGCGGTGATGACAGTCCGAGAACTTTTTGACTTCATCACTGACCTGTCAATTACCTGTCGCAACATGGACCAGTACTTGGAGAAGGTGCGTTACTGGCACACGGTGAGTGACCTCTGACTTTTACTCACCTGACCGCGTTTGCGTCCGATGGCCCAGATGATGGCCGTTGCGGCCGAGCGGACGTCGGCGCAGCGCTCGGATCAGGACCGCGTGGACGAGGAGGTGAGAGATGAACCGGCAACGTCCACCGGCATCCGCCACTCTCGAACCTGTGGCTTTTGTGTCCAATCAGGTGTTCAAGAAGGCTTACATCCCGCGAACGCTCACTGAGGTCAGCCACTACGAGCGCGACTTCGACCTGGTCAGGACGAGGGAGGAGGAGACGGCCGCCGACGGCGTGAGTGTTGGGGAGCGGGTCGCAGGAAGTGGCGTGGCCGCAAAGCCAAACGTGATGATGCAGCCATTGGCGGGCGGCCATTTTATCTCGCCTTCTTGTCCTCTTCTCCATCTCGGTTCTTCAGGTTCTGTATCAGACACTGACCGGACTGAAGAAGGATCTTTCTGGCGTTCAGATGGTAAAATGACATCTCACACGCCACCAATTTCAATTTCAGAAAATCCTTCTCTATCAGTAACATTTCACGGCGGCGCCATGGCTCGGTGGCAGAGTGGTCGTTTCCTTTGATCCTCGGCCACTGTGACAATGTGTCATCAGCAAAATCGGTGTGAAGCGCCTTGACCGCATTAATAGGTGGAAAAGCGCGACACAATTGAAAGACGAGCAGAACCATTTAATGCTCTTCCGCTAAGTGGCAGAAGGTGCAATTAAAATGAACCAGGGAGTCGATTTCGATTTCAAATGAAATTTGGGTTGGATTTCTTGATTGCAAGGCTAAGTCTAATAATACACGTGCATTCAGAGCTGGGCAGACCGCCTGGACCCCCATTTTTGGGTCTGATCATTTTTCTGAATATGGCCAGAGGGTGGAGGGCGGAACGGTACAGAGATCGCGGCCGCAGGGCAAAAAAGGGTCACGAGCCCAGCCCTGCACGTCATGGATTTTGTTTTTTGTCATTGTTTACTTTGACCAAAACGTGAGTAAAAGGCCTGAAAGTGACGGGATTGTGTTGTAGAAGTTTAGAATTTGCATTAATGTGAAAGCTAGCCACACATGTATGCTGATTGCATGTTGGCCCGGGCAAAAAAAGGGGGGGGGGGATTTGTATTTTCAAAATGGGAAAAACTGCATCAACTGTGACTTCTCTCGACGCGCGGTGGGAAAATGATCAAATTGAGCGCAATGATCTGTGTTGAGGTTCCGGCTCTGCTGGAGGATGACGAGTCTTTGTCTGAGGAGGAGGATGAAGAAAACGACGAAGAGGGCGATGCCACTCAGCCGCTATCTAGCGACATCAACGCCTTGGACAAAAAGGTTGTTTTTTTTATTTTTATTTATGTTTTTAGCGACATTAGCATGACAAAAGAACGAACAAACGAGGTGTTTTTTTTTCCAGGAGAAGAAGAAACTGGTGAAAGAAGCTCAGAGAGAAAAGAGGAAGTCCAAAGTCCCAAAACACGTGAAGAAGAGGAAGGAGAAAGTGGCCAAGAGCAAGAAGGGACGATGAACTTCCAATCGCAGCCTTCGTCCATTCTTGTGACTTCAAAAAGTCTTTCAGTAAATGAATTTTGGTAAAATGTCCGTTGTCTCCTCTTTGACTGTTTGCAGCTTCATGCCAAACGCAACAAATGCGTGCGTGCGTGCGCAGCGACCTGGAAATGTAAACGCGTGAATCTGAATATTGAAACCTGCTGATTGACGGCGCACACCGACGGGCACGTCCATTCGTGCTGAGCGGCCACATTTTGGTTGACATGAGGCCAAAATGCAAATATTTGTTCAAGAAAAAACGAGTGAGACGGCCGTTCGTATCCACTCACGAGAATGGATGAAGCAAGTGCGCACACGTCGTGAATGCAAAGCAAAAGCAAACGTGATGTCACCTGAGTGCAATGAAAAGTCAAAAGTATTTGGACATCTGAGTGGAGAATGTTACATGAGTGAGGAAGACGATAGCAATGATGATGGTGACAAAGGGAAGAGCTTGTGGGCCCACACTTCACTTCGATTGGTTCACTGTCGCAGGAGCACGCTGCGTTGTGATTGGCCAAGCGGGAAATAAAAAGCAAGTGACAAATTGAGAACTTGACAACTTTTTCTTTCTTTCGTCATGGCTGCCGACTGGACCGACTGTTTGACCTTTGCCCTGTCGATGGCCAAGCAGGCCAGTCAGGTATGATCTCTGACCTTGCCGCTTTTTGGCAACGAGCCGACTTCATCTCTGTTGACCTGAGGGTGTGACGGTGATGTCATCCGTTTGATTCTGCGACGGCGCAAGGTGGTGATGGAGGCTTACGAGCGCCGAGGTGAAGAGTTTATGTGTAAAAGTTCCGCTGCTGACTTGGTGACGCAAAGTGATGTGAAGGTGGAAAACTTCCTCAAGTCGGCCATCGCCTGCAAATATCCCCATCACAGGTCAGATACTCCCATTTTTGGAAAGAGGATTCTATTTTGATGAAAGGCGGCATCGAGTGTTGAATGAAACTTAAAGCCATCTTTGTTTTTGTTTTCCTCAAATTTTGGAGTTGGGGGATTGTCTTGAGCTCTCGCTCGGTATCAGCTGAAGGCAAACACCTAAGGGATGGCCTACCCAGGACCGGCTCGATGGTTGTCATGGTAATGTTGGGCGGGATGCGGTCCAAGACAGCTCCGCCACTAAAAGGAGCCCACGTCTTGAGTGCAATTGCTTCATCTTGACAGCGAGTAAAAGTTGACTGGACGTTCTTATTTTGTTTATTTGCGCTTAGCGTTAGGGAGCGTCCACAAATTACATGTTGACGTGTATATAGCACCATAAATCAAATATGTAAACATATTTTTAAATTTCCAACTCAGTTGTAGCCGAAAATGGTTGACCAATGCTACAAATAAAACCGTGAAAGTGTGCTTAGATCTCTCATTATGGTGAAATAAGAGGCATTTGCATCACAGCAATAGTCATACATTGACAAAAATATTCAAACATTCATTGTCCAGCCAACTTTTACTCGCTAAACTTGACTCCGCCATCATCGTCCAGGAAGCCGGAGGCGTCGTTATGGATACCGAGGGTGCGTGTCGGCTCTGCTGCCGTTCGAGAGCGTCCACCTCGCCTTCACGTGGACGTGTCCTTTTTTTTTTTTTTTTTTTTTCTTTATTGCAAACGTGGACGTGTCCTTCTCCTCAGGCTCCCGCTTCGACATGATGTCACAGCGAGTCATCGCGGCCAGCTCGTCCGGCGTAGCCAATCAGATCGCTCGAGTCATTCGAGCTTTTCCCTGTAGCCGTGACGACGCCGAGCCGAGGCAATGACGCGCGCTCATCTGTTATGTTCATCACATGTGGAGTTGCTTGCAGGAGCTTGAGCTTGCGGAAAAAAAGGCTTGTCATCGTTTGCACTTTGCAGTTCAACTGATGGGCTAAAATAAAAATAAAATTATATTCGAGATCATATCATGTTGTGAAAATAAAAATAACTTTTTCAATTCAGCAATATTCAATTTCATCCAGACGTCATTGCTGTACTGACTTTAATTTGGTATTCAAACTTTTTCCCCATCAGAATGTCCACTTGTTCCTGTAGTTAACAAAACTCTTAATTAATGACACATGATGCCAATCATTTGTGTCCTTTTGTAGGAATAACTTGATGAGAAAATGTTGCAGGATTCACAATGTGATGGAATGAACCATTCCAACTTAGCAAGAATTTGTGTTGACGTTCGTCGCTAGCAAATGACTCCCTTTGAAACTCATCCGTGACTAAAACGTGTCCGAGTGCGACCAGCAGGGGGCGGCGGCGATTGCGGATGTGGAGAACGAAGAAGACAAAACCCGGAAGTGAGCAGTGTCGCTGATCCGCACAAGTCAAGATCAAATTCAGTATTCCGTCATCCTTCTTTTCTTCAAGTTGACACGCATAAGTGAGTCTTTGTCAACTTTGAATTTGTTGTTGCTTTTGTTCCACTTTCACGTTGAAGCTTAAGATAGATTGCAATATAGACTTATTGATGAGCATTCTTTGAACGACATTTTAATTCTACTTTTGCTTGAACACTCCTTAAAATGATTCGAACGTGCCACAATTTTTGCCTCTGTCACGTCGTTAGTGACGGAAGAAGCGCTAAACGTTAATGCAAAATGTCGGCAAACGAGAGAAATGAAGCCATTTGCGCCCCCCTGTGTTAATGGCTTGTCACTGCAGCTGATGATCACATCAGTGGATGTGAATTGAGGATGAATGTAAACGTTTAAAATACAATCTTGTGCGTTGTGAAATAGCCCATCTAGCGTGATGGACGTTTGGCAGAGCGCCCTGGACCATGCTGTTGCTGTGGCACGAAAAGCTGGACAGGCACGTCCACGTCCACGTGCACATGCCATGCAAAATGCATGTAGTTGTTAACATAGTGATTGTGAAGGTGGTGCGTGACGCCGTGGGTGGCGTACGGACAGAGGCGGTGATGGTGAAGAGTTCATCCATCGACTTGGTGACGCAGACGGACCAGAAAGTCGAGAAGCTTATCATCCAGTCGGTCAAGGAAAAATTCCCAACACACTGGTATGAAGGCCCGTGTACGTACAACTTGCTTTCCAAAAACACGAGAATGACTTGACAAGTCATCTTGTTTACAGTTTTAAATCTCCCTTTGAACGCAGTTTGCCTTTTTTTTTTCTTAGAGAGGAAAGAAAAAAAGATTGGTTTTGTTCATTCACGCCAACCTGGCACCCCCGTCACCGTCACTTAACGTAACACCAACAGTGACGGAGCAACTCTGAGGATCATTAAAAGGATGCTTTTAGGACCTTAACACCAGGAAATGTATAACAGATTTGCATGTTAAAATGACATCTCTGCCAAAAAGTCTCCCCCTGCACCAAAAAGACTCTGTAGTGATTTCATTTTTTAATTTTTCTGATAAATTCATATTGGCACACTCCCTTTTGGTGCTCAGCTAGTTATTTTTTTCCGGTTTCAGCTGTCTACGTCACAGCAAGGAGGCAAACGAGGTAATATCGCCCCAATTGTCTAAATGCAAACACGCATTACTACTCTTGTCCACTTCAACCTGTGAAAGTAGAAAAGTGTTCTGAACAATAGTTTGGATTTATTGACAAACAAACTCATGTGATCACCTTGTTCGATCGCTTCTCCAATGACGCAGGCTGAATCGGACAAGAGCAAGAATGCGCACAAGAACCTCGACTGGTTATATTTTGGTTATTTAGCAATGCTAAAGCTTTGTTGCATGTCAGGAGGCAGCCGGCAGCCAGTCATCGTGAAATAGATTCTTTTTTTGGTCGTGAGTGCATCCACCATATTTGATGTGGCATTGTCCCCGTAAACGAATGCACGTCAACCTACAAAGTTGATGCCGTTCCTTTACTCCAATTAGATCGCGGGTAAGGAAGAAGTGAGCAATTGGCAATCGTCAACTCCTTTTTTCCGCCCTCGTGACTAGCAAGGGGCATTTTATTTAATTTTTTTTATATGCAACTGTCCCCAAGTGGTAGTGGGCTTTCCAAACGCTATTGCCACGCCGCTAAAGAAGGAATGATGATGTTTGCGCATCAGCTTCATCGGGGAGGAGTCGGTGGCCGAAGGAGAAGTTTGCATCCTGACCGACAGTCCCACGTGGATCATCGACCCGATCGACGGGACCACCAACTTTGTTCACACGTGAACTCCATTTTTCTTCTCCTCGCTCGTCGTTTTGTTGCCACAATGCTGACGAGCTCCTGCGTCTCCTCCGCAGATTCCCTTTCGTCGCCGTTTCCATTGGATTTTCGGTCAACAAGCAGGTGAGAAGCCTGCCCCGTTGTCAAATGTTCTTGCCATCAAGCGCTTTGTGACTCCGCCTCTCAGGTGGAGTTCGGCGTCGTGTACAGTTGCCTGCAAGATCAGATGTACACGGCACGGCGGGGGAAGGGCGCCTTCTGCAATGGCCGCCCGCTGCAGGTTTCTCATCAGCAAGGTCTGCACGTCATCCCTCGCTTGTTACAAGGATCGCAAACAGGAAGTGACGTCATGCGACTTTCCGTCAGACATCCAGCAGGCCATCATCGCCACAGAGTTTGGCTCCAACCGAGACCCCGTCGCGGTGGACAAGATCTTCTCCAGCCTCAAAAGGGTCGTCAGCATTCCCGTCCACGGGTACCGCAACCGCGCCGCGACCGGCCGAGACCGGCCGCAACCGTGACGGTGTTTGTGTCTCTTTGCAGGGTGCGAGGCGCAGGAAGCGCCGCCATCAACATGTGCCTGTTGGCGTCCGGATGCGTGGAGGCCTACTACGAGATCGGCATCCACGTGTGGGACATCGCCGCCGGATCGCTCATTGTCTCAGAGGCCGGCGGCGTCCTGATGGACGTCAAAGGTAAGAGCGTCGTCGTTGTCGTGGCAACGCGGCACCCTACTCACCTCTCTTTGTGTGTGTGCGCGCAGGGGGCCCGCTGGACCTGATGTCCCGCCGCGTTTTGGCCGCCAACAACCGGAGTGTGGCTGAGCGTCTCATCAAAGAAATCGACGTCTTCAGCGTGCGCCGAGACGACGACGCCTCCTGACGTCTGCTTTTGTCGTCAACAAGCAACAAAGATTTCATATCGGATTTCCAAATTTGGTCAAGTTCAGATTTTTTTTTCCCACAAATTCGGAATGTTATTTTTTTTCGTATAAATGATTGGCCATGATACATGTCGCTGACCACGACGCAACCAACATTCCCTTATTTTGCTTTGCTGAAGTGTCGATTTCGGTGATGCGAAGGTGAGCAACATGTTTGGGCACGTTGATAATGGGAAACGCGTGAAATAGGTCATGTAATCGAGTTGAAAAATAATCCGATCAAGTTTTCTGTATTAATTTCACAAAAACTCTGAAAACGTTTTGACTCCCGAGTCCTGACTTTGCGTTTTTTTGTTTATGAACTCACATCAGCTCTCATGAAAATGTGCTCAAGGATGGACTATTTCTTTTTTTTTTTCTTTTTAAAATTGGGTTTGGTCTCCAGTAAGGAAAGGGGAAACACGTTCAATGGATGCTTTATTTGTGCAGAAAAAGAAAAAAAAAAACAAGTGAAAAGGTGAAACTCAAGAGCTGGCCATTGAAAGTTGCGTCAAACTTTGGACGGGCGTGGCCCTCCACTCCTTGCCTTCGGTGAGCGCTCGTGGCTGGTGCAGGAAGACGCTGAAGTGGACACCCTGATTGGCCGCCGCCCTGACAAAGCGGGCGTTGGCCGTCAGGGTAACGGCGCGTAGCGAGTCGCCGGTGCCGAAGATCAAGAGCGAGCGGCGGTTGACCTTGGCGCTAGGCGCAAGCGCCAGCGCCCGATCTGACGGCTGGTCATCCACCAGGCGCAGGCGTGCCAGGAGCTGCCGGGCGCGCTCCTTCTCGCCGGGCCCGCCCAGAGTGTCCAGGATGAGCCGGAAGTCGGCCACGGCGGCGCCGCAGGCATACAACTCCTTGCCCGCCATGAAGGCATCGAGCAACGGCAGAACCGGCCGGCGGCGCTCCTGGGCCGCCTGCTCCGTCAGGACTGGCTCGCGGAAGGTCAGGTGGCAGTGGCCGTGACTCAGCGACGACACGTAGGCGATGAGCGCGGTGATGTCCAGGTTGACGCGGCCGCACTCGTCGGCACGCACTGGCGCAGGGAACGCCAGGCTGGTGACCACCGTGGCACGGTCCACATGGGTGGGCTCGGGCGCATCCTCCGCCTCCTCGTGGTCCTCTTCTCTCTCCTCCTCTTCCTCGCCACCCTCCACCAGCTCGGCGTTGACGGCCACGATGTCACCACGGACAGCCACGCCCATCTCCTCCAGGCGCCGCGCCATGGGACTGGACACGCCGTTGTAGAAGGCGAAGATGACGCGAGGGTGGAGATACTGGACGGGCTGCTGGCGGCTGGCGCGCACAAAGTCCTCGGCCTGCCCGATGATGCTCTTGGCACCGTAGCGGCCGCGGCCCTGCCAGATGTTGTGCAGCGCCTCGGCCTTCCTGCCCACCGCCTTGACCCACGTGTGCCCGCCATTGGCCACCACGTCCACCACCAGCGTGCGCTTGTCGCCGGCGGCATCCCGGTAGGAAAAGACGTGCAGCACTGCCACCACAGCCTCCAGGCTCTCGGCCGAATCTAGCACGGCGGTCAGGTGCGTGAGGTTGGTGCTGTGCAGGTGTGACTCTTTGAGCAGAAGCTCGCCGCCTTCCGCGCGCTGCAGGAAGCGCAACTCCGCGCGGAGCTTGCCGCAAAGCTTTCCGCGTCCTTCCACAGCGGGACCGATTTGCTCGGCGCGCTGGCACAGAGCCTTGGCCATGCCCATTCGCTCCTCTAACATGTCCTGCAGAGACATGACGCACGCATCCTACCTGGGGTCAGGAAGAAGGCACAGGATCGATCATTTGGAGAACAAACACAAATTGGACGTGATTGCTCTTTCATCGACATGACTGCTTGACACAGCGAGCTAAGCGAGGCACGTCGTCGTCATTCGAAAAGGGAACATGACGGAGACTTACTGAGGCGGCGACGTGTGACGACGGCGAATCAGCTCGTGGCTGTTAGCTTGTGATGCTAACTGTAAACCTCTTCCGCCTTCGACAGGAAGGAGCCCAGCTTGGAAGAAAAGATCCTAGGCCACGCCCCCTTTGAGGCTCGTGCCTTTGGCGACTCCAAACTTGAAAGGTCAAATTCGTCCGAAGGCAGCTGAAAAATCCAAAACGACCGCCATCTTTCTCCCTTCTTTAATAAAGTTATTGTATTGCCGGTACGCGACATTAGATTGGTAAAAAAATGGAACCACATGAAAAGCGCGTGAGACTGGAGTAAATTTCTACTTGATCATTTCAAAGTCGGTGCTTTGCCTTGAATGGGAACGTGGACCTTCCCATCATGGCCGCCACGTATGCACGTCACTCATATTCGTGGCTTCCGTAGCGCATGGCGTGAGCGTTGTGCCGCAGTTAACCACTAGAGGGAGCTTGGGTTCGTGAGTTGTCTTTGTACACAAGCCGAGAAAGGTCACACGCTATTGCAAAATCCACAAAGGAAATGCAATTGTGACCTTACGTACTCACGTTACTTTCTCGGCCACCGTGACTTTGACTCCAATTCATGACTTCCTAACTCGTTGAATTTTTTTTCAACATCGCTCCATGAATTGAAATCGCAAATATGTCAGGAAAATTGCAATCCAGTCTTTTCCTGACATCATTCGGCCTAACATCCGATACCCGTGAGAACAATGACAAAAGTCTTTCGGCACAAATAGGCGCAAGTTGATTCTCGTGCATTTTTACCAGTGCAACTGTGTCAGATTTAGGTGTTAAAAGGATACTTGGTTTGTGGTGTTGTTTCAACAAAGAGGCCACCAAACGTTCAACTTTTCCAATGATGTCTGCCCCCTCTGAACCGCCAGAGAGATAATTTATTCTTGTCACACACCTTTGATGTCTTTTGTCAAATGGAATCGAATCAATCTTAATATGGGATTGAAAATATTAGTATCCCCAAATCCAAGCTCCTAAATGCATACAAGCTGTCAATCAAACGAAGTCATGAATGCAACGAGCAATGACAAAATCGTTTTTGATTTGGTAATAAATATTTTTATTTATCAGTCAAAAATGTGATTGACAGGCAGCATGCTGGGAGGGGCTAAGGCACATTTCACAATGAGGTCATGTCCATCCTGTTGTGACACAAAAACTTGCAGGCATGTTGCTGGGGTCAAAGGTCACACTCTGAGGCGTCTTCTGGCTTCGTCAGCTCTTGGCTTGTTTCCTTTTTTGGACCAGCTCTGCCAACATCTTGTAGCGGATCATGCAGTCCTCCTGAAAAACAAGGCGCCCGCCATGTGGCCAGCTTGTGAGAGTTTGTTGCTTCCGGCTTTTTCGTTTTCTCGGCTCACCTTGCTTTTCCCTGGAACCACTTTGGCGATGCGATCCCAGCGCTCAACGCTTCCTCTGGGGAACTGCTGCAGGGCCAGTTCCAGAAGCTTCTGCTGGTTCTGAGTCCACACTGCTGCCGCCACCTCCGCCTTGTCCTTGTTGTCCTGCGCCGCCGCCGTCGCATCCTCCACTTCCTCCTCGTCCACCTCGTCAGGGTTGAAGTCTTTTTGCCGCCGGGACCTGATGCGCCCCCCCTCTTCCTCGTTAGCCGTAACCGCACACTTCCTGTTCCGCCGCTTAACCACCGCGCAGTGTTCGCCTAGGCTCCGCTCCTCGGCAACCGTGCCTTCTTCACAAACGATAAGCGACGGCCCCTTCAACTCGGACAGCTTCACCAGACCTGCAGCCGCACACGGATGACAGCTGAAGCAGATGCAAAAGAAGGCACGACGTGTTATGGCCGCGTGTCGACCTGTGCTGAGGTGGGCGAGGTCTTTGGCTTGTTTGACTTTGGTGGTCACCTGTTGATGGCAAAAAAAACTTGAGAATGTCAAGTTTGCGAGCGAATTGCAGAGCTAGGCACTTGAGCGTTTTCTACCGGTCAGTCCCCCGCCCTTCAGCCGGGGTACCCGTTCCAACCTTCGATCCTCCTAAATATTGTCGACCCCGAGATGGACAGCCCAGCTCTGCTCTTGAGTTAAGGCGGCGGCGTGTCACTCACATCCGTCACAGATCTTCCCAGCTCGTGGGCGATTTTCTCCCAGCGACCCGGCGTTCCTCCTGGGAATTTTCCCATCAGTCTGCTGAGGAGGCTGATGTCGTCCTCGCTCCACGCCGACGCCTAAACATAGACGACTTAGCATGTGACCACACTAACACTCGTGCTAAGAAGACGGCACCTTCTTCCTGGCGGGCTTCTGGCCTTGCAGCCATTGGTCCAATTGCTCTTCCACTTCCTGGATGGATCCCATCTGCTGGTAACTTTGAAAGTTTGGCTCCTCTGATGACGGCTGGTAAACGGGGAAGTTCATCTTGGGCCTCTTCACCTTTGACCTCTTCTCTCCTGAAAGCACAAGGTCACGTGACCCACCGGGAGACAAGTTAAAGAGAAAAAGCAACCTTCTTACTGCTTGAAACTTCCTGTTGAGCTTTTTCTTGCTCTTCTTTTTCTCTCTGCTGCTTCTTCATCTGCTGGTTGTCTTTGTAGTATTGCTGCACCTCCTGCGATCGACAAGCACGAGAAGCTTCTGGAAAAGGCACACGCACACGCACCCGCACTCATAGGAAGTGTACCTGCAGGGTTTGGGGCATGTGTTTGATTGACAGGTAGATCCACAAGCTGACTTTCAAAGGAAGAAGGTCCTGCCAGTGGGGGCGCTCCTGAGCCCTACACGAGCACACGCACACACATGCGCATTGGTGATGGTGACATCATATTGGAAGTACCAACGCCACGCCAAGTACTTGTCAGGGCGGTCAGGAGCGCCGTGCTTGACTTCTTCTTTGGCGTTGATCTTCTTCTTCTTCTCTCGCTTCTTTTTGGCCAGCATTTCATCCTGCAGGCGCACAGGTGTCACTCGGGAGGGAATACCAGACGTGCCGGACTCGCACGCGTCTGCAACTCACCAGCAGCTTCTCCAGGTAGACGGACCAGATGACGGCGTAGTGTCCAACGGTGACGATGATGAAGAGCAGGAAGGCCAGCTCGCTGTTGCTCATCTTCCTCACGCGGCGATAGTAGAAGACGGGCTGCCGCCAGTCGGGGAGTCCGTTGACCAGGATGTCATCGTACCTGCGCGAAGGCACAGAGGTCAGAGTCCAAGCGGGCGCGGCGGCGGTGCCATCGGCATACCTGCGTCGCCGCTCATCATCCTTCAGGACTTCGTAAATGGCCACCAGCTGTCGAGCATCACAAAACAAATTCTTGCGCACACTCTTGCATGTCGTTCTTGTCCTTATTTCCCAAATTGTGTCGTGATGTTCGTAACCTGTCGGAATTGCGTCTCGGCATTTTCATCTTTGTTCTTGTCAGGATGCAAAACCAGCGACAGGCGGCGATAGGCCTTTTTGATTTCTGACGACGACGCATCCTGAACACAAAGCAGAGGTGGCGACTTGAGGTGCGGCGCGGCGAGACCGACTCAGGTCCACTTCCGCCGCGCCGGTGATGAGGCGAGGCGTCACACGTGCAGTGCGGACACGCTGGTTGTGCGCCCGATTGG
This sequence comes from Idiotropiscis lumnitzeri, assembly GCF_059441095.1. Classification (NCBI taxonomy): domain Eukaryota; kingdom Metazoa; phylum Chordata; class Actinopteri; order Syngnathiformes; family Syngnathidae; genus Idiotropiscis; species Idiotropiscis lumnitzeri. The sequence continues at coordinate 22,308,147 of NC_142402.1, forward strand.
TAAGGCGACCTGGCTCCATTTGCACAAGACAAAAGCACTTGTGAGCTGCACCACATTTGAAAAAGAAAAGAAAAAAAAACATCGCCATGACGACGATGCTCGCGATTTACCGTGCAGCTTGACTTGGGAATTGGCTTCAGACTTGAACATTAAGAATGGGAAAAGTGCACCTATGTGATTCCGCCAACGTACAGTAATTAGAGTATAATATAGCGTACATGTGTGTGTTGTTGAATTGTGCTTCTGTTTACTTGAGCACGAAGCGCAGTCGTGCTGGCTTCTGTCGACTGCAACACAACTGGTTCGACGTGCACGTTACCATGGAGACGCTCGGAGTGGCACGAACCTGCTCGAGCGACATGAAGCGGTAGAAGGTGTCCGGGATCTCCTCGACCAGGTCCAGAAGCTCCAGGTCGGCGTCCCAAGCGCCCGACGGGAGGCTGACGGACAGCAGAGTCAAGACGCACAAGGTAAGCCGAGCACCCTCCGGCATCTTGCGCTGCTCCGATCGTATCGTATCGTATCGCCTCGCTTCGTCTGGTTCCCGATCGGCCAGCTCAGCGGGCCGGTGACACGGAAGTGTTCGCAAGTCACATCCGGGTCACGCGTCCTGTCACCTTAAAAGTCGGACTCCCTAAAAAAGACGAATCGAAAAAAAGGCCTGAAGTCTAAAAAAAAGAGGCCGCCTGAAGTCTGAGTTGTTTTTTAATTTGATTATTTTTTTTTTTTAAACAAAGTCTGAGTTCTTTTATTTTTTTTCTTTCCCGAAGTCTAATTAATTTTTTTCGAATGCGGTCTATGTGGTACCAGGCTGAGCGGTCGGCCAGCACAGGAACCTCGGACACTGGATTTGCGACCTCCTTTGCATTCTATTATTTTCAGGACACGTGTTGTCCCAAGCAAAAGGCGGGTCTGTTTTTTTTATTTTTATTTTTTTATGGGGGGGGGGGTCATTTTTTGATCTCCTCAAAGTGTTGTCCATTCACCACCACTTGTGAGCTTGATTCCCACTAAACCTCCTGCTTGTTTGTCTTTATTTGTGTGTGTTGTTACACATGGCACACGCACATTTCTTGTTGGTCCTTTTTTTTTTAATGATCGGCAAACTTGACGACCAAAATTTTTAAGTATGAACGATTTCAAAAGAATCCTAATGATAAACGCGGTTGCAGTCAATTCGCAATCTCCCTCCTCAGAATTTGGACTGGTGATATAGCTGATTTGGATTTTTTTTTTAACCCAGTCAAACTAAGTAATAAGGAAATGTATTAGTACATGTTATATGCACTAAAACACATCTGATTTATTAGATTTTTTTTCTTAGCCCCACAGCCTTCGTTGTAATGTGTGACTTTTTTCTGACGGAGGCGCTATTTTGTGTTTCAGGAGATTCAAATGATTCAAGTCTTAAACGGGGAAAAGTAAACCATGTTGTCATGTGTTCACATGCTAACGATGTCTAAAATTCAACGTTATCTGATGTCAAACATATATCTACAAAGAAGAAGCAACAACTTTGATGTTCTTGTCTTCACTGCTGAAAAAAAACGTTCTCGACTGTCGCGCCACTCGCTGTGTTCGCAATTTTCGCGCTGATGAAAATGTGCGCCACTTTTTCTCCTTCTCTTTTGCGATTATTCACCTCGTTGTCATGAGTGAGTGCGCAGGCAGTCTCGTGGCCGCGTCATTGCACGTTGATGAGAGGGGTTCCGTGGGTTGTGGGTTGTGTGTTGTGGGACCCCCCTCCCACTCCGCCTCCATAACAGCAGCTAATGCTGTCAAGAACACTTGACACACTGACTGTGAGTGTGAAGAAGCTAATTCAAGATTCCCGTCATCACTTGCAGCAGAACAACACTGAAAAAAAAATGTACGTGTGTGTGTGTGTGTGGGGGTGTGGGGGTGTGTGTGTGTGCGTGTGTTCACAACACCACAAAACACGATATGGCTCCTACAGATATGTTGCGAACACGTCAAAGCACATGCAGGCATTTTTTGAAAGCACATTTTCACACATGAACTTTTTGACCCAAAAAATCAATTTCTCCCAAATCTTTCAAGTAATTTTCTAAATTCTTGCTGCAATGTCCTCTGGTTGAGGCAGCCATTTTGAATTTTGCCTTCATATCACATCTCATTGCATGACAAATGTTTGCAGAAATTTACCCAACAATTGTCTGCATGGCTTTCGCCAAAAGAATCATTTATTGAAAATGATGACGTCAAAATAGTGAGACCGCATTTATTAAATTTCCTGGTTGATGCACGTGAGCATTTGACCTTCGTGGCCTTGCGGCGACCTCACCAACTGCGCTCCCAAAGTCATCTTGTGCTTCTCACATTCTAGAATAGCGCATCAAAAGGTTTGATACGATTGGCCGCCAAATCATTGCACAATGCTAAGCGTACATACGTACTTTGGAACGGACGTCATGTTGTCTTTTGGGAGAATGACGCCATCCCAAGAATATTTGATGCTATTATTGCCACATGCTTCCCAACCCACAATGCATTGTGTTACCCTCTTTGTCTTTCTAAAATCAAGTCCTCAACTCAGCCGTGAGTTTGTAGGTCAGTGAACAAACACATTGTTGCCATGGTGACCAATTTTGGCTGGCCTGCTTTTTTAGTCTGAAAGCTTTTATTTGACCATCATGTCCGCTTCTTGTCAATCGGGGGACACGCCCACTCGCTGTCAATCAGGGCAGGGGGATCTGGGTCCTGGATCGGAACACTCTTCATTCCCAATTGAAGCGTTTTGAAATACCCTCCAAGCCAACGTTTTTCTTTTTCTTTGGCTTCCGTTCTTCTGGAATGTTCAGTCGGTCGTCTGCAAGCTTTCATTTTAATTTATTTTGACACAAAGTCAAAATAAAAAGGGATCAAATGATTGTCATGCAACTTTTGCGCTTTTATATAACTGCCTGCTTTCTTTCCAATGTGGAAAAGAGCGTTGAGATTTGTTTCTGCTTGGCTTAGCGTGCGCCAACGTTTTCACGAGCAGCCGCACTGGTCTACGATCATGTCGTGGATGTCTTTCTTGACGATCATCTGCTCATCGTCGAAGTACAGCATGGACATGGCGCGCAGCCGCGTGGGCACGCAACACGACTTGATGTTCTGGAAGGGTCCGGAGCCCCTCAAGCGGTACTGGTTGATGACGGCAGTGTGGAAGGAGAGCGCCGAGCCGCTGACGCTCGCCATGTGGTTGGGACAGTCTCCCTCGCAGTAGTTGGCATGGTAACCGGATGGCGCAATAATCCAGTCACTCCAGCCGATGTCTTGAAAACTGACGTAAAACTGCTGTTTGCAGCACGTGCGCGTTTTGCCGTCGCACTCCAAACTGCGAGCCGTCCGCCGTCGAGCCGCTTCCTCTCCGGCGCGCAGCGCCACCATCAGGAAGGGCCGGTGGGACGGGTCGCCGTCGTCGGAAGGCAGGACGGGCGCCGCGCCGGCCGTGGCGCACAGTGGACAGGACAGCCGAAGCCGGAGCGGCCCGTCGGCTCGGTCCAGCGAGGACTGAACGCAGCGCGGGACGGCGAGGACGTGCCAACCGCTGCGCCGCGTGTCCGCCGTCTTCTCCGAGGCAGGCGCGTCCTGCTCGGCCAGGCGGAGCTGCAGCGCCACCTTGCCTTTGGCCCGACCTCCCCGGGACAACTTGAGGAAGACCCACAGGTCGGCCCGCTCCACCAGCGCCGCTTTGCCGGCTTCTTTAGAGAGGTCAAAGGTCAGGGTGTTCCCGGCTTCTCCTGGCACACAAAAACATGGCGGCACGTAGCACGTTAGCATCACTTAGCAGATGTGCTCAAAAAAGTTCCCCGAGTGCCCCTTTTGTCTCCTGCGTGGACTAATTAGTGAATCTGAATGAAGTCATTCTTTCCTTCATGCCTCCCCCTCATTAACGAGTTCTTTGCTATTAATATCTCGGCTCTCTGCCTTCCACTCAATGCTCATTACGCTGATGTGTTTGTGTGACACAGAAACTCGACAAGGTCCTCCCGCCTTTCCCTTTCGGCCTTGAAACCGTCAAAGTGCCGCGGCCAGGAGGCGCGCCGCCGCTCGACCGTCAACTGCGCCTCCGTCATGAGCGGAGTCGCAAGAAAGTCGGCGACGGTTGCTCAGCTTTGAGTCGAATTCTCAGGATACTTTCTCTCACACACACGCACACACGCGTGTCCGTGCATGACGCCGCCGCGGGAGACATGCTTTGGCCAGAGGTTTATTTAAACATCATTAGCCGCCTAATTTACTATTCAAGTCCGCTTACCTCGTTATGGTCTTCTTCGTCTCCTTCTTTCTTCTTCTCCACGAACATGCCCAATGCAAGCAAGTACGCACAGTTGGTGTTAAAGGGATTTTGGTATTGCCCCCCAACCCCTCCGAATGGTATGCCCCATTAGCAGGTGGGAGGCGCGGCTTACGTAATTCATGCCTGCGCGCACGTTGCTGTCTCGGGTCTCTTCATGCTCAAACTGTTGCTAGTGGCGCTAAAGACGCGTTCGGAGGCCATTTTGGTCTCAAGTAGGTTCATCACACGCACAAAAGCCGATTCGTAGGCCACACTAAAATCGAACCCTTTTTTAAAATGCATCTCCCCCAACCCCAAAAATGGGCATCCGGCCCGGCCGGGACGGACTGCCCAGCTCTGGTTATACCCCACACGCCATCAACCAATAAGAGTCATCGGTACCGGGACCACGTCAACAAGGTGCTTCCTGCGCGTGCACTCACCCGGCTCGGCAAAAGCGATGACTTCTGCGACGGGGGGTGCCTCAGCGTCCTCGCCCTCCGCTTGGATGTCCACACTGCCGTCCTCGGCCACGCGGCCCACGTGCACTTTCTTGATGGCGTTGAGAAGAGCGGCGCGAGGAAGCGTTTGCGTCAGGTTGGGTCGCGCGCTCAGGTGAAGCATATCGAGGATGTGACGCTTGACCGCATCGACCACGTCGCTCGAGTTCTTCCTCACCTGGCCCGTGGTGCAAGAGGTGCATTTGGAGGACTCCGCCCCCTGCTGGATGCCCGGCAGAACCTCCGACTGCCGTGCCAGCGAGCCGGAGGGACACAAATGGACGACGGTCAGAACGAAAAGTGCCGCGGGAAATATAGTAGAAGTCATGGTGACCTCCTCCAAGGCGACAGGTCCTCCACACTAAGTCGCTCGATGCGGATCTGCTTCCATCAAGGTCTCGTTGTGCCCGGAGCGACTCTGTTGATCACCTCAGTTGCTTGTGAGCCGCTCTAATTATATTTGGGTCTGCATTTGATCCCTCCCTCCACCACACAGGAATTTCCCTGTGAGTCAGCGACATTACACACACACACACACTTTCTCCTGAATGAATGTCACGACAGAGGAGGAGGACCACGATGTGTCCCTGATTCATTCATGCCCAACACACACACACACCACATACACACCCAGTCATGAGTCAGAGCGTCATCTTTATCATCATCATCATCATCATCGCCTCACGTGGAGGAGAGACGCGGTTGGTGTGAGAGTCATTTTTAGAAAACAAAATTGTTACAATCAAAGAGCAGATGGGGTGGTACACACACACACATGCACACACCTCTGCTAGTGGGATTGAAATGTTACATCACTTCTTCATGTAGGACTGAAAGTTTGCCGTTTGGATTAAAAACATGAAAGAAGGAAAGTCATGGTGGGCGTGACATTGGCTCATTTTCCCAAAATGCCGATTCATTTTCAGCAGTCCAAACCGGAATGAAACCGGTGAACTCATTGCTGCAAGGCGGCAGCTCCATCCACTGTCACATTTTGGCATCAAAAACTGTTTGATGAAGAAGTACTTCTGATTTGTTCCGTGTATTTGCAAGTGCTTCACTCATTGAGTTGACTTGCTTTTTATATTTTGTGTTTGCTCCTTCCTCTTGACGTGGCTCCATTCTCACATTTCTGTCCGTCATAACGAAGCACGTGCAAGGACAAAATGTCCCTTCGCCCTGCGTGATTTTGATTTGCGTGATACGTAGCTAATTTGCAGAGCTGGCCACTTGAGTTTTTTTTTTTTTTTTGCCGGTCAGTCCACCGCCCTTCCGGCCCCAATCCCCGTACCAATCCAGTCTCGACCCTCCGGCCTTATTCATAAAATTTGATTCAACTCATCGAGTTCTGTAGGTTACCTCTTTTGTCCATCTTGTGTTTTGTTCATCCTAATTCGATGGTTAGCAATTTAAAAGGCTGAGAAGTTATTGTTTGTGACACCAATCACTGTCATGGTTTCATAAAACAAAAAGAAAACATACTCAAAGGACAAGTTGGAACAAGCTTAAGTAAAAAGCAGCAAAGAAATTAGACTCATTGTGCTTTTTAGATCTGATTTGAATGACTTTTGTACCATCAATTGCAGCTTGTAAAACAGCGGCCATTCTGATTGGCTGTGAGCAATCAAAATGCATTTTTTCCAAAAATATCTTTTTTTTATGTTCGTTCATTACAATAATCAGCAGAACACATTTAAACATTTAAGACAAACAATATAACGCTCGGGGGTGAAATAACACAAAAAATAGAGTGCATCGTAAACAAAACAATTAAATATATACAAAAAATATTTACAAAAAAAACACGAGATTCAACACAAGCAGGAATAGTTGGAATTGCTTTCTGTCTCAAAGAATACCTTATTGTACAAATATAATGTTTAAACTCATTAATGAAAACAGAAAAGCAGGGATTTCTTCTCATATACTTAGATTTATGGATATGAAATATGGCAATCAAAACATTTTTGTCATTGTTGTTGAAGATATGTATTTTGTTCATTAATTAGACTGTTGCATTTATTTTGTAAAAACTGCTATTTTTATAAGACGTGCATTGCACCTTCCCCCCCAAAAATTCTGACTTTAAAGTGAGAATTCTGACTTTAATCTCAGAATTCTCACTTTAAAGTCAGAATTCTGAGATTAAAGTCAGAATCCTTCCAATCTTTTTTTTTTCTCATTCATGGCCCTAATCCTCTTCCGTACCTTTGCAACAAGATGTGCAAATGTTTTTTTTTCTTTTTGCAAAGAAATATTCCACAAATATATAATAGAGCGTGACGTCATCGGCAGGCGCCAAACACATCTAGTTCCGACACCGGTGTACTGTCCTGCCTGTTTTCCTGGATCTCCTCCTGATGCAACACACCTGCTCCTGATCCTTTGAATCCGGTGTGCTGCAGCAGGGAGGTATGGAAGACAGGCAGGACACCTCAAGAAACAGCATCGAAAACCCCTGCATTAGCTCCAGGCAGACGGTCGCCACTTTACGATTGCAAACCTCCGGAATTGGAGGTAAGCCGCGTGCTATTGAATGCACCGCGGAGTTGTGCTGCCCTCTGCTGGATGAAGGTCAACATCGCAACAGATGAGAGAGAAACGTGTTGTCGAGTCGCTTTTGTCGTATTCTCTCTAACGAGTCGCAAACGGCTTCTCAGCTAGCCTACAGTTGACGAGTATTAGCGACACCCACTGATCTAAAACGCCTAACAGGGCAAGGAAAAGCTAAAAAAGAATGAAAGAAACCTCAAGAAGGGACAACAGATCGGGGATGAGCGGGCTGCAATGCCAACTTTTTTCCCGTTTTGATCTTTAAATATCAACTAGGTTTAATACTGACATTGTTATTGTTCTTAATAATCGATTGTTATTGTTCTATTCAGGGCCGGCCCTGGTCTTTGGGGGGCCCTAAGCAAAGTTTCCTTTGTGGGCCCTCTAACTGATCTGCCGCACAATCGTGCTGCTATTAATGACTCTTAAGCCCATCATGTCAATGTGACTGCAGCAATCTCTTCATTTATACTTTTTGTCATTGCAAAAACAGCACCACAAAAGCATTATAATCAGCTACCACTGAACAAGTCAAGTCAGAACTACACCCCAGAAAAATTGACTGATTTGGTCCGGTTGAGTTAAGTCATTGAATTTACACTTCAATGCAATAGACTGATGATTAATATTTACATACAAACAAAATAGTTTTAACCTAATAGCAGATAATAGTGAGAATTAATGCATTAATCAATTAATTAATTAATTACTTAATGGAGCCCAACGAGCCCAAGGAAGGTATTTGAGGTAAATTAGTATTTAAGTTCTATAATAAATACCTATACTTAATTACGTGCATATTTTGTTCAAGAGACGTTGTCTCGCGGACTAATCATCGCAAATTGAGATGAAGCGTTTGCCATAAATGGAGCGCACGTCGTGCGCGCGCGCGTTAGTGAGGGACGAGTCAGCAATGGGTTGCCAGATCGGGGCCCTTTGGTGAAGTCGGGGCCCTACCCGGCTGCGTAATTGGCATATTGGTTCTATTTCCACCTTTGTTTCCCTGCTCCGCATCCACGCAACCGTTGGGGCATTAGGCCCCCCCCCCTTTCACAAGCTGATTTGGCCGCTCGCGCAAGCGCACTCGATCACTTTACCGCCCCCCCACCATCCCCCGCCCCTCCCCCTCCTCGCTGTTTTAGAATTAATCCGTGGATGTCAGTACGGCGTCATGGCGGACATCAAGACGGGAATCTTCGCAAAAAATGTGCAGAAAAGACTGAACAGAGCCCAGGAGAAGGTAAGCGGAAGGGGGAGGAAGGAGTGGAAAGACGAGGAGAAGGAGGTGATGATGATGATGATGATAATGAAGCGGAGGAGGAGATGGACGAACGCTGACGTCCTTGCAGGCCGCGATACATTTCAAATGACGTTTTTAGAACGAGCTATTCATTACGTCACAATCAACACATGAACACTTCAGATCTCATGCATTGATTAATTTGTACCTACGTAATTAAGGAGACAGCATTCAACATGAATGTTGTCTTATCTCGCAAGATGACGTCGTGTGTGACGAGTTTAGCCACATAGTGTAGTGTATGTATCTGTATATATACATATATAATACATATATAACATATACACGTATATACACACACTCACTTACACACACACACACATATATATATATATATATATATATATATATATATATATATTAGGGCTGTCAAAATTAAAGCATTAACTCAGGTGATTAATCCCAAATTTTTAACTCAATTAACTGAGTTTGATTTACTTAAAAAATAATTAGCATACTTTGCAAATATTGCACCATATTAGCTGTACATCTTTAGCACGCCTCAGAAGAAAACATTGCGTTCAAGTTACCACTGGGCCTTGCAAACCAACACTGCTGGAGTGTGGCGCTTGTGGGCAGTTGTGGGAAATGTTTAGAAGAAAAATGGCTGTAAAGATGTCTCCATTTCGATCGTATTCAAGAATCAAAGAAAGCTATTAGAACAGTCTTTGAATTAAATATGATTAATATTGGGTGATTTTGCATCAATTCCAAGATATTATTCAAGTAAATATCTGTTACAAGCTTCGCAAAAAATTGTAGTTGAAAAATGTGATTAATCGTAATTTATTGTGGTATTTATTGTGATTAATTAGTTAAAAAAATTATTCACTTGACAGCACTAATATATATATATATATACTCCCCCACACTCACAAATTGATGCAATTCCTCGATACACTCATGCGCCATTGAAGGCTGCAAGCAACATGCCAATGCAATCTGGTGTTTGGTACTTTGACCAAGAAAATGTGATGTTCCACAAATGGATATTTCATAAACACACCATCAATGAAGAAAAAGACGCTGAAAATTTGTCTTGGAAGGAGAAAGAAGAGAAAGTCTGAATCGAATGCTTGTCTCTTTGCATTGTGTTCATATCTCTCCATTCCCTCCCTTTTATTAATTTCCAGAAGTCCCTGAACATGGGTGTCTTCAACCTAAAGGGGTAGGGTTATCTAAGCAAGATGCTGAAGACACGTGAAGTTGTTTTTCTGTGCGCATGTCTTGATAGATTCCGTCATACATGTGATCAAAAATGCGTCGAAGCATTACTCAGCAGAAACATCTCAGTCTTGTAACAACCTTCTAACTTCAAACATTGCACTGCCACAAACCGATAAGAGAAGTGGAGGCCATCATCTTGCTATCTTCCTTTAACATTTTCATTGGGGTGGTTGTTGTGAAGACCAATCAAAAAAGCAGAAGCAAGGTTCTTCATTGCAAAGCGAGAACATTTCTCATGGATATTTTTTGCAATCTATCAAAACTCGCTACGCTCTAGTTTTGAACTACTACATGTAATATACTTGCAATAAAGCAAATTTGTGGTAACTATTTCATAATGACTCTTTCATCAGGTGTTGCAGAAGCTGGGAAAAGCAGATGAGACCAAAGATGAACAGTTTGAACAAGTTGTCATCAACTTCAGAAGACAGGAGGTACACATCACACGCGTCACATTTGTGGAGGGACAACTCTGAACGTTGTTTTCCTGTTGCGCGACATTAACAAGTGCTTGCTCGTCAGTGTGAAGGTTCACGGCTGCAGAGGGAGATGAAGGCCTACATGTCCGCTATCAAAGGTGTGTGTGTGCGTGCATTTTTTGCAGTCCATTCATGTGAGTGGAACAGGAGCTCGAACGCTAATGTCGCCACTAATGCTCAGTGCTGCCGTTGCTGTGCAGGGATGCAGCAGGCCTCCATCAACCTGACGCAGTCTCTCCATGAGGTCTACGAGCCAGACTGGCACGGAAGAGATGATGTCTTGACCATCGGAAAGGTACGCCTTTGTTTTCATTCGTTGCAGTAATTGCTCACGAGGAGGACGTGCTTGTGGGTGGAGGCTTCGGCTTACCTTGAACTTGGAACAAAAAGACAGTGTCGGTGCCAGAGCACATCCAATAGGGGTGCTTTTGGTTGGCCCGGGGTAACACATTTATCCGCTCCATTTGATTGACTCTCCCGTTATTTCGCATCATTAAACGTGTCAAATGTTGCCCATGTGGCATCCATTGCAGCCTGATCATCCTGGAAGGGGGATTCCCTTCTCAAGGCTTTTCACTTTTCCCCAGATGGGAAAAGTTTGACAACCTCTGGCCTTTATTAATTGAAGCCTTTTTTCAAATTTTTCACCCACCGCCCAAAAATGGCTTAGGGTCCGGAGGGCCGGACCGTTGTCCACGTGTGCCCTGCGATTGATTGGCAACCTGTTGAGGGTGTGTCGGCTCCAGCGTGCCCTGCGACCCTCGTGAGGGGAAGCGGCCTCCAAAATGGATGGCTGGATAAGTCATTATTAGTGGCTGAAATGATGATTTGCACCGGTGAAATGATTGTTCAGGTTTGACACATGCTGCTGTTCCTCCTTTGGCTGAAGGTGCATGACACTTGTAAAAAAGTCTGACTCGATCTTGACCTTCATGCAACAATCAAGCTATTTTTTTCAGTTGACTTTGGAAGTTGACGTAAGATTCATTCCTGTATCTTTTTTGCCATGTGTTCCCGCCCACCCCTCCCCCCGCAGGATTGTGATGCATTGTGGGAAAACTTTCACAATAAGCTGGTGGACTCCACACTGTTGAATCTGGATGCGTACTTGCTCCAGTTTCCCGACTTGAAGGTGATCAGCCGTCACCATTGGAAGCTTTTCCAAGTTTTCTGCTTAACTGACGCTTTCACGTCTTCAGACTCGTGTGGCCAAAAGAAGCCGCAAACTTATCGACTACGATAGCGCTCGTCATCATGTTGAAACTTTGCAGATGTCCGGGATGAAAAATGACCGCAAGATGCTGAAGGTAACTCTTATACGCTGCACTTGACACATTGCCAGAAGCCTTCCAAGCGTTCCTTTGTTGCCATAGCGTTACGTTAGCAGACTTGTCGAAGGTTACGGATTTGGTTCCAGATGTCACTGAGCGCCAACTCGTTATGCCGTTAACACTGGTTGTTGAGGATAGTTAAAAAACAGGGTCGGGAGCCGACAATTTGTATCAATAAGATTGGAGGGTCGCGGCCGGCAAAAAAGGGTCACGTGGTGATAAAAGATAAAGATGGCCTTTATTAGCGCCACAATGGGGACATTTGCAGTGTCACAGCAGCAAAGATGTGGATCACACATAGACGGCGGTGCCGTTAATGTATAACATTTGCAGGAAAACATTCAGAACAGCCAACCTATGCGAATATACACAGTATATCCGCAAATGTGTATATATACACTTAGACGCCTCAACATATACAAGTGGAAGGAAACACTCCTAATGTCTGTCCATAGTGCGGAGGGGAAATAAAAATACTACAATGGTCAACAAAATAGCGCATTGGTCAATAAAAGTACACCATTGAATGAAAGTACAGGAGTAGCGAGTATTTCATCACATGAGCTGATGAAGCAAACGTGATGAAATCATGTTTTGGCGGCATCCAGCTGTGATCCGTGTTCTGTGTGGCATTTTTGCAGGCTGATGAGGAGCTGAGAAAGGCCCAGCGGGTGTTTGATGAGCTCAACGTTGGTCTGCAGGATGAACTTCCCACTCTTTGGGACAGGTCCTTGTCATCTCATCTCATGTCCAGTTCACATCTTTTTGGGAGCTTCCTTCTTTTTTCAACGGACTAAAGCCAAATTCCAATAAGATTGCTGAAAGTATAATGATCGCGTTCACCAATGAAATCGTTTGAACTTTATTGCCGTTTCAACACCAACATGAAGGTTGCCTCGATTCAATGCAAATTTTGAGTTTGTGCGTTTCAGCCGAGTCGGCTTCTACATGAGCACCTTCAAAAGCGTCACGAGCCTGGAGGCCAAATTTCACAGAGAGATTTCTCTGGTGAGGCCGAACAAATTGTTCAAATTCAAATGTTCTCGCAGTCCGACATGATCTCACGGAATGTTTTTTGTCGACGTGTAGGTGTGCAAGCAACTGTACGAAGTGATGATGCAACTTAGTGAACAACATGCTGACAAAATGTTCACCATCCAAGGAGCACCCAGGTATGGAGATAACGTGTGCAGATGCATGTTCTTCCTTAGGTCGAAAATAATACCACCATCCCAAAAATCTGAAAAGTGGGACTCGGCATAAACGCAAACATGCAGTGTTTGAAAAGTTGAACACATCAGTGACGTGTGAGCAATGTTTTAAAAGCTTCACGAGTCTTTTCATTTGGCCCGTCTAGCGATTCTGGGCCGCTGCGACTGGCTCGGACGCCGTCGCCCCCAGAAGACGAAAGTCCACCTGAAAGTCCGGGCGCCGGTTCCAATCACATGCTCCGCCCAGTTTCTCCCGGGCCTCCGCGTCCCAAATCTCCCATGCAGGTAAACAAGTCGACCACGGTTTGTGAGAGGATGTTAGCCAAGTTACCATATTTTCATGACCACCAGGCGCACTTATTGGGCGCTGGTATGTCAAGACATACCCGAGCGCTAAAACATATACGCTACCATGCATTAGTCTCCGCACTCCTTACAGTCACGGTTTTCCATCCAAACCAAAACTCTCGCCCGACATCAACGAGCAATCAATGAAACAACAAAAACGAGGAACAAAGAAATCCACTTAACACAAAACATGTATCTGTCATTCTATTCATATCCCAAGTGCTGCAACACATTCCGGGAGTGCTTCGGCCGCAGCCAATCAGATGGCTGCTTAGAGAGATGTCGTGAGTGTGTGCTTTTCTTTTTTTTCTTTTTTTTTCGGGCAGCGTTTGTTGCGTAAAGGTTAATCTAACCTGTGATTTTTCTTGATTGCAATAATAACATTCATGTTAAGACAGACTTTGCCATTGAGGACAGCTGTTGTCAAACGACTGTCTCGAACCGTGACCAACAGGAGTGCTCACGCCATTCAATTCTGCAGCGCTTTGTCAACTCAAACTTTTCCAAGAGAGGGCGCTAACATGCACCCTGAAAATGTTCGCCGGTAGTCCGGCGGAGTGCTCACGAAAGGGCACCCCAAGCGTTTTGGAGAAAATTTGGGACTTTCACATGCGCCTTCTGGTTGTCTAAATCTGGTCGTTGAAAGCACACAATGATTAGCCAGGCTTTTAGCATGCTAGTAGCAGACAAGCTGTATTTGTTGCTTAATGTTCTGTGGCTGTTCTTCTTTGCTGCACACTCATCTCTCGGATGGTGAGTGAACTTGCGATGTGTCACACGTGTGTTAGTGTTTGTGTGGATGACTAACAACATGTTTGTCAAGCACATTTGGACAAATATGGATGCAAGTATGTCGCTTCTACAATTCTGGTTTCCATTTTTGTGCAGGTGCAGAGTGATTTATTTGTTCTTGCTCATTCGGATGACTCTGAAATTCCTCCACTCATTCGCACCAGTTTTCATTTTGACTGATCTTTCAAAAATGCACACACACTCACACACACACACACACACTACCGTGGAACCTCGATTGAACCGACGTCTCCCTCTGCCTTACCGGCTCTCACTCGCTGTGTGCGCCGTAGTGGGCGTGCCCAAACGAGGATAGGTTTCACCAGCAGGACAGAAGAGATGTCATCAATTTGGACGGATGACAAGCTAAACTTGGCTCTGTGATGACAAAAACCTGACGTGATGTACATGAATTTACGGTGACGAGGAAGGACGGAATTGTTAGCGTGTGGTCTGTCCAAATTGATGACGTCCCTTCCTACTGTACATGTTGTGACTTGCTGGTGCAACTTATTCTCGTTTGGGCACGTCCACCACCGGGACAGCAAGCAGCGAGTGAGAGACAGTAAGGCAGAGGGAGACGCCAGCCAAGCTCCGCCCTCTGCCTTAGCACAAGAATCATTTTGGACATGTTCGTTTTCCTAAAAGTGAATCAAGCTCGGAAGGCTACTTGGTTGTCGTCGTCTAAATGTACAAAAACTCAACTAAAACTTCTATTGGGGTGTTTCCGGCGACTAAAAAAAGACTAAAACCTTTTTGAGTTTTCGTTGACTAAAATTAGACTTAAACTGTCACAAATTGGAATGACTAAACGTGATGAAAACTAATAAGCCTTTTCGTCCAAAAGACGAACACAAAGACTAAATCTAAAATGCCTGCCCAAAACAACACTGCACACCTGATTGAAATGATCAGAATTGTTTTCGAGCTTCTGCTGAGCTTGACATATAAAACATCCCAGACCAGAATACCCCCACCTCTGCAATAAACGTTTGACAAATATAAACGTCCACGGCAGCGAACGAGTTTTAATGGATGACCTGAGGACTTGACGAGTTTGTCGTGGTTCCAGTGGGAGAGAGAGAGAGCGTCATTTTTCTCATCGATGGTCTGGTCCGTAATATAACATAATACAGAAAAAGCATCTGCCATTTCCGAAGTTGTTTTACTCTCCAATTGTGTTCAAGAAAAGCTTTTATTTCCTCATGAATATTTACAAAGATTGATGAATGCGACAAAGGTGAGCTGTGTTTATGGACACTCAGGCAGGTTGAATTTGGATGTACCACTACACCATCAGAGACTCTCTGGAAACCAGTGTTGTAGAACATATGTTTTTTTGTTGTGTTTTAAGTGATTGCACTTCTACTCAAGTATAGGATATATATATATGTATATATATATATATATATATATACATATATATATATATATATATATATATATATATATATATATATATACATATATATATATATATATATATATATATATATATATATATTTATTTATTTATTTTTTATTTTTTGGGTTTTCCCCATCTCTGCTTCCACCATTGTCTACATCAGAGCTGGGCACTTGACCCTTCCGGCCTCAACCCTCTGGCCTTAGTCATAAAAATTGTCTGCCCCTGACGTGGGAGAGATGCCAACGGTTATAGATCGTTAGCTGGCTAAGTTACTATTCAAATCCGTTACCTTCTTATGTGCTTATCATGGTCTTCTTTGTCTATTTCTTCTTTTCCAAGAACGTCTTGTTTTGTGTTGATCAAGTCAGCCAATCTCACACACCTTGTGCTGCCAACTTTATTCAACTTGGCTGTCGCAACTACTCCGCATCGCATGTAGAACAACAGAACATTTCACATTCACCCCCGTAACATGAGCCAATCACCTTTTTTTTTTTTCGCCGAGTAGGTTGAGATGAACTTTTGGCCACCTCGCAACCACATCACACGCACAAAGGCCGATTCGTGGGCGGACTAAAATCAACCTCCGGCCTCGCTTAATGAAACCCTTTTTTACAATTTCTTTGGGTCGGAGGGACGGACCGTTCTGCCCCCGGGACGGACTGCCCAGCTCTGGCTTTCTCTGCGTCATCTTGACACGTTTAATTTTCGCCAAGACGGACCCTCGCCTGCCGGTTGTCTTTCATCTTGCCGCTGTTTTCGGTCGTCGAGTCTCGAGTCGACGGCTCGCTAGCTCGCGTCCGTTAGGCCCGCCGCACAAGCAGCACTGCGAGGCTTGGCATCCTGCAATCTTGTCTTTGTGTGTGGGTGCGTGTGTGCGTGTGTGCGTGTGTGGGTTCAGATCTCAAATTGTCGTCTTTAAATGTGGTTTTCGCAATTGAGTCCAAGTGCAGTGTCCAATTCGTTGTGGCTTTGCCTGAACTGTCTTTGTGGCAGATGTGCTTTATCAATTTTGTTGTGTCTTTGGTAGAATATGAAGTGTTGTCACTTGTATATGCGGACAGTGTGTGCGTGTGCGTGCGTGTGGGGGTGTGCGTGCAAATGTGGAATGCAGGTCATCAAATTTTAAACTAAGTAATATAGTATTTTAGTGCTGTCAAGTGATTACATTTTTTAACGAATTAATCATAAAATAATTCCATGGTTAAACCGGTTTTTCCAACTTCCATTTTTTGTGAAGTTTGTAACAGTTATTTCCTTGCATAATATCTTGGAATTAATGCAAACTCACTAAATGCCTGCCAATGATTGACATTCTGTCACGTAAATGCTACTAACGGAATGCAATCCTTCATTACGTTTGGCTTCTCTTGCTTGGTGTCTGGCGGCCCCTTACAAGGAGCGCGTGTGCATCTTCCAGAAAGCAAAAGTTTTCGCCAGCTCGTGAGCGTTTGTTGCGCTAAGCAGGAAGAATCGGGAGTAGGCGGACGTTCAGCGTATCGACTGCGAAAGCAAAACTGCAGTTGAATAACGACAATGTTGTTGTTGCGCAGATGAAAAAGGGGCCCCCAGTGCCTCCGCCCCCCAAAGTTGCACCTCCCAAGGAAGTGGTGGAGGAGCAAATTATTGACCTGTTTGGAGGAGACTTTTTCCCGGCACCATCACCATCTCAGGTATGTTTGCATTTCAAGAGAAAGGAGTGTCAAACGTTGGACACGTTGCCTCGGTAACCACCTCGTGCGTCCGCAGCCCAACGAAAGGCCGGGAGAATCGCTGCTCGATCTCGATTTCGACGCCTTCCAGCCGGATGAAACTGTGTCGCCGCTACCGCAGGTTGTTGACACAAAAGTATCTTCATCCACATTTTATGCATTTTGCATTTTAGGGAAAAATGTCTCACGATATATTCCACTTCTTATCTTGAGAACATTTTCAGTTATTCAACGACACGCGATGACGGCTTCACCTTTTCTCACTTTATTTTCAAGCGGCATTAATTGAGCCGAAAAGCATCCGCTTTTATAAAATGATCAAATGTGCATCGAGAGACACAGAAGCCGACATATTAACTGACGTTTCATCTTCTAGGCCAATGTTTCTCAAATAGGGGTACGTGAGATTTTAAATAAAACAAACATGCCAAAAGCCTTTCAAAATAATTATTGAAATAATGAAATGTTTCAGGAAAATACAAGTTCATGAAACACATTTTATTTTCAGTCGGTTATTCAATTTCACTGTTTAAAAAATACAGATTCTCCCTCAAACTAGACTGGTTCGACCCGACTTGTCACATGCTACTTGTCGTTAAATCACTTGAAAACGGAAACAACGGAGTCGTGCTTGAAGCGGAAGCCTTCTGGAAAAAGAAGGCCAAAGCAGAGTTGGCAAAATTCTGGTTGTACGTTGAAGATGATGTTTTATTCGGATTTACACCCACAAGTTGCAACAAACCAGAGGCGCTGTTTTTTTTGTTTTGTTTTCTGTGGGGAGAAACCTGCTAAACGTTGCATGAAGCCAGCGCATCTGCAGCGCCATCTTTAGACGAAACTTTGAAACTCTGAATTGAGATCAGCTCAAGTTATGATGCCGAAGCCTTTTATGTGGTGTCTTTGCTCGTAAAGCCAAGAAGCCGTTCACGATCGCTGAAGACTTTGTCATGATCCGTGTCGGGCATGGCAGGGGTTTGTTATTATTTTTACGTTTCCATGTTTTTGTGTTATTGTTTTGTCAGCTGAGTGGGGGGGTTCCCCCTCAGCATTCGTCCTCACCAGCCACGCACCTGTTTCACGTTAACCATCACACACCTGATCCCCATCTGCCCCCTAATGACTGGACTATTTAAGCTTCCCATGCCGACAACACAGTGTCGGGTCATTGCCGCTCATTACGGACTATCACGACCGCGTTTTGTTCTCGTCCCTGTGCTTGTTCATGGTCTTGTTCTCGTTCCTGTTTACGTTCCCCAGTATTTGTCCCTGTCTTTGTTCCTCGCCCTCCGACCCTGCTAGTTTCGTTTTGGTTACCCTTTGTTATCTTGCTCCCGGCCACGTTGTTTCTCCTTGTTTTGATTCCTTTAATAAATTCCCCTTACGTTACCCATTTCCCTGCTTCCTCGCATTTTGGGTCCTACCTCCGCCTCGCCGTACGGCGATCGCGACTCCACCTCCTCCTCGCCGTACGGCGATCCAGACAGACTTGAGCGCGGCTCATGTCTAAGATCCAAGAAAAACGACACAGCAGTGCTTCTCTTTTCGGTCCTCTCTTGTATCCATTTCCAGGAGTGGCTGTGTGTGTGTTTAACCTAAAAGGGGACGTGAACTTGTTTTTTGATGTGTGTGCATGTTTTTGAAAGAGACGTGAGTGAAAAGTGCGTCAAAGTGTTACTCAGCAGAACATCTTTGTCTCGTAAACAACTTTGGAACATCAAAACATTGTTGCACTGTGACAAACCGAAAAGAGAAGTGGAGGCTGCCATCTTCTTCTCTTCCTTTTATACTTTCCACTTCGGACGGCTTATGAAAAGCAATATTCTCACTTGAGAACAATATCATTCCGAATAGAAGTTTCAATCTCTTTTGAATGCGAAAGTATTCGTGTGGATCACTCCACACTATCGATTCAATTGATAGCAAAAAAGCAAATGCAAAATATTTTATCACCCCTCTGGAATGACTTTCAACTGAATTGGAACATTGTATCAAATTGAAGCACCTCTTTTTTGTTTTGTTTTTTTTACCCAAAAAGACTGCTGTGCCTTGGGATACGTGGTCGGTGAGTACATTTGGCTTGGCTACACTTGATTTGTTGTGAAATGATTTCATACATCAGCTGCGTTCTTCTACTCCCTTCTAGGCTCAGCCAGCCCAGACTGTGAGTACACATCGTTCACTCCGCAGTAAAAACTTGCTTGCTTGGAGTATTTCATATACGACTGAGACTGAAAAATTAGGTAAAGAATAGTGATAGACCGAGCTGCTTCTTTCAGGGCCGATACCGATATCGTTTATCAGTCGCCGTGGAGGTCGATAACCGACATTTGAAGCCGATATTCATTTGTTAAAAAGTCTACTCGTGGGACCTCTCCCGTTGTGCGTCTGACTCAAGGTGAAAAAGCAAACGCAGTTGACTGATGATTGCCTGCTACTCACTGCACAAGGAAGCAATCGGATCGTGTTGTGGGCGGGCCAATCTGTTTCTGCAGGCGGGGCCACCAGCGAGAGAATAAACCGGCTTTTAATTTATCGGCTTTGAAAGTGGGAAAAAAAAGGGCCTTTGCCAATAATCAGCAAAATGACAAATATCGACCCCAATAATTGGCCTGCACGATAATCGGTCTATCACTAGTGAAGAGCACAAAATCAATCTTGCAAACTGATCAGCAGCACTTTCTTCATCAAACTTTTAACATTTCATTCCCTGCATTTGCTCAGGCTTCAGAAAGCGGCTTTGTCGCTGACTGGTCGGCCGACTTTGATGCAGTGGCCACCAACGGGGAGGCTCCCGAAGGAGGTCCCGAAGGAGGTCCCGAGGGGGCAGAGGGAGGGGAAAAGGAACAGGGTGGCGATGGCGCTCGAGTCACAACTCCTCCTCCTCCTCCGCCCAAGGAGAGCGAGGCAGCAGAGGATGAGGTTAGCGGCCGAGATGAACCCTTTCAAACGCACCCCGACCTTCTCGATGGTGCTGCTGATGAGCCGGGGGAGGGAGGCGGCAGGAAATCCACCCCCGGGCTCATTTTTACCGACGGGTTTGGTGAACAGATTGAGGACGGCTCCAAACATGCGACAGAGAAGCGGTCCAGGTCTCCTGATGGCTCGGGGTCGATATATGAAACTGCTCAAGAACGGGGCGGTGGGGTGCGCGGTGCGGGCTTGGCGAGTGCAGATGATGAACATTGGCGTGACGATCACCCTGAGGCGAGAAATGCTGCGGGGGTGCAGGAGACCTCGACACGTCCACAACGTCTGAATGATGATGTCATGTCGGGAAATAAGGAGTCATTAACCTGGGCCAAAACTCAGGAGGGAGCCGTGTTCCATAGCGACCCTTTTGCTGAATCACGGGAAGCAGGTGTCTTTAGTTCTGATCCGTTTGCTGAATCACAGGAAAGAGATGCGTTTGATTCGGACCCCTTTGTTGAATCACAGGAAGGGGGTGCGTTTGATTCGGACCCTTTTGCCGAACCACTAGAAGCAGGTGTCTTTAGTTCTGATCCGTTTGCTGAATCACAGGAAAGAAATGCGTTTGATTCGGACCCCTTTGCTGAATCACAGGAAGGAGGTGTGTTTAGTTCTGATCCGTTTGCCCAAACACTGGACCGAGGTGCGTTTGATTGCGTTGTTTTTGATGGCGACGAGACAGCTTGTTTGAAGTTGGAAGCCCGTTTGGAGGCCGCGTGTTTTGTGCTCTCTGGAAACGGCGAAAGCTTGTCGGCTCCTTTTGCAAGCGGACTTTGTGGAGCATCTTCCGTTGCTACGGCCACTGCCAACATGTCCCCGAAGCAAGCTGGCACGAGCGGCCGCTCGGAGCCTCCTAACGAAGTTCAAGGTGGAAATGTTCCCAAAGTCCGCCAGGAACCGGAAAGTTCTGAAGATGAGGCTGCAAACGTGACATTTGGAAAGTTGTACCAGGATGTAGCTCAAGCAAACCAAGAGGTACACGCTCCCGTTGTTGGCGTGCTAGCTTGACTGCAAGTAGACGTCAGTTGATCTTGGAAACATCCTCACCTCAACTTTCCTTCTCCTTCTTACGATTGACAAGCATGTGATTGTTTTTAGTAGCTGAGAACTGCAAACAAGAATTAAGTTAGGCAATTGGAGCAAATCCTGCCCTAGTCAGAAGTCCTCTCTCTCTCTCTCTCTCTCTCTCTCTCTGTCTCTCTCTGTCTCTGTCTCTGTCTCTGTCTCTTGCTCTGTCTCTCGCACTCTCGCTCTCTCTTTGGAACTCTCTCTATCACTCTCTTTGGCATGTTTCTTCTCTGCCCTCACTCTCTCTTTTGCCCTCACTCTTTCTCTCTTTCGCTCTCTCCCCAAGCGTCAGAATGATTCCTTTCCCTGTCGCTCTGTCATCGCATTCTCTGTGGCCCTTCTTGACGTCTCTTTGTTTTGTGCTTCTTTTTCGATGACGGTTTGAGATTCTTGTCTCATTATTTTCAACATGCTTTCTGAAGGATCACACTGGCCCATTTTTCTTTGCTGATTTTGATCAAATAGTGAGTAGACATTTAAGGGATTTTCACTGATAGTCCATTCCTATCAGACCGATCAAAAAAAAAAATTTATTTTCAATCAGGATAAAGAAAATGGTGGCTCATCTGAGGCTTCGGATATGCCGCATCCGGCACCTTCTGCCGGTGAAGAAGCGTGTCCGGCTTCTGTGGCTGCTGAGGATGAACCAGCGATGGCGCCCCCTGCAGCTGAGGAGGATACAGCAGAAGGTTGTGGCCTGACGCTGGAAGAAAAAGCTTCTGTGAGTTAAAACAAATACTTTTCATTCTCACTTGACTTCCAAGAAGACAATTTCGTTATTGTTATATCTGAAAGTTGATTGACAATTCACCATTTTAATGAATATGATTGTCCAATCTTCCAAAGGACAAAAGTATTTTCCCACGTCTAGGTTTCTGGTCCCAATTCCAATTTTCATTGCT
This sequence comes from Idiotropiscis lumnitzeri, assembly GCF_059441095.1. Taxonomy (NCBI): domain Eukaryota; kingdom Metazoa; phylum Chordata; class Actinopteri; order Syngnathiformes; family Syngnathidae; genus Idiotropiscis; species Idiotropiscis lumnitzeri. Next base: position 22,330,233 of record NC_142402.1, read on the forward strand.
CTTTGTTAGAGAACTAACAGTGCACTGTTTTGTTGTGTGATGAAAATATTTTTATCTGACTTTGATTTTAGGAATTGGCTTCAGTTCCAGAAGAAAAGAAGCAAAGTTGTGTGGGTGACACTTTGGTTAAAAAAAAAAAAGAAAATGACTTATACACCTTTGTGGCAGCTCTCTGTTTGATATTTCTGTCATATATCGGGTTGGTGACTTGGTCCTGGCGCTAAACTGGCGCTGGAGTGGACTTTTTAACATCTCCAGTCTGATAATTGTAACGTGATGGGAAAATGACTTCTTTTAAGATTCAATTTATTTCGGTTAAAAGAATGTTGCATTGCTGCTACCTGATCCCGTTTCTATCTTTCAATACTACTAATATGTTGTTGCATTTTGCCATCCCTCCCCACTGAATGGACGTGTGACTCCTTGTTCGAGTGTAGTGCTGCCATATGATCCGTAGTATGCAGAGCTGGCCACTTCAGCCTTTTTTGCCGGTCAGTCCCCCGCCCTCCGGCCACGATCTCGGTACCGTTCCGGCCTCAACCCTCCAGCCTTATCCCTAAAAACTGTCGTCTCCCGACCCCGTCCGTTGATGTGTGGTTTGGGTATTGCCGTCACTGCGGCGACGCCCACCCGCATAGGCTTCGGAGCTGCACAGTCACCGTGCCACCAGCTCTGGGGGTTGCAAGCTGGCATCATTTGCATTGGGTTTGCTCTGTAACCTCGAATGGAGCATCCAAGCTTGTTACTCTCTAGGCATGACTAGTTGATTAACATTGAATGCTATGGATAATCTAACGTCAAGGTTGAGTTCTTCTTGCTTTGAGATGGCTTTCTGTTGAATTGTCACTGCTCAGTGCACGTAGCGCCAAGCGCGGTCAATCATTGAAATGTGCGGGCAAATAAATAAATAAATAAAACATACGGAAATGAGCATCTCGCCTCACAGGCGTGCTCTTTGCAGCCCAATTGCATGTTGCAGCCTTGTTGCTCTGCACAAGTTTTCTGTGACACTAATAGTTGCCATTATCCCGTTTAATAAAAAATGTTGATTTGCTCTTCTGTGAATGATTGTTTTGATAGGCAAGCGGTTGACTGAAAATATCAGAAATTGAGTTTGGCCCGTTGTCGTCCTGATGTGTGCACTTCACACTTTGAACAGCAACAGGAAAACATCACAATTTGAGTGGAAACAGCTTCTAGGGCAGACATGGGCAAACTACGACCCGGGGCCACATGCGCCCCGTTCCTCGGTTTAATCCGGTCCGCCGAATTTGAAAAAAATAAATGAATAAACCTTGTTAATGTTTTATTTTTCCCTATAATTCTGATGTGTCCCCACTACATTTTTGGGATGGAGCCTCCTGCTCGATGTTTCCACTTGATTTTTTGACCTTCTGTAAAGATGAGCGGCGCTAAGAACACAAAAGTGGACAGAGAATGTCGAGTGTTCGATAAGGAATTGACAACTAAATAGTTTTTCAGCATTTGCTATTTGCCTCATATGCCAAGAAAGTGTACAATATATGTAATATTTTAAAATGAAATCACATGTTTCCTCTATATACTATATGTATTTTTTTTTTTAGCGATGAGTTTTGGTTACCAAAACACTCCATCCATCTGCTCCTTCTCTGGCCCGTCTGTTCAATTTTAGAACCCATTGCGGCCCACGAATCAAAACGTTTGCCCACCCTGGTTCTAGAGCAAAGAAGCTCTCCTTTAATTTCAATCAAAAAATGACAATCCTCCTCATCCTCAAATTGACTTTTTATCCTGACACATTTGCCGTCAAATCTATGTGGACACGAGTTGAAGTCAATTCATGCGTTGTATGCAGGAAATGATGCCCATCCCATCTGTGGTGATTGAGCCCGCCTCCAGCAACGAAGGTGACGACGATCGTGACGCAGACATCATCTCCCCCTCGGCTATCAGTGGCAACTGCGTGGGGGCAGACAAAGCTCCAATCAAAGCCGCAAGTTCGCCACCGGGGGGCCTCCCTGGCGACTTCCTGTACAAGGTCCGACTTTTTCCACAAGTGTCGAAAAGTTTGCAGAATCCCAACATGGCTTGAAGCAATGAAATGGGTGCAAACTGTGCAGGTGGAGACGATGCACGACTTTGAAGCAGCCAACTGTGACGAGTTGGACCTGAAGCAAGGTGATGTGGTCTTAGTGGTCCCCACTGCTTCGGTTGAGGATCAGGTGAGTCGCTGGCCATCACACTTATTTGCTGAGTGAGTCAAATTAACAGAGCTGGGCGGTCCGTCCCAGGGTCGGGGCCCGGCACTTTCTAAGAATAAGGCCGCAGGGTCGAGCCTGGAAGGACGGGCGACTGACCGGCAAAAAAGGGTCAAGTGGCCAGCTGTGCAAATGAAATATGAATGTCTTGCAGGAAGCCGGCTGGCTGACTGGATTCAAGCAAAGTGACTGGATGATGCTGGGAACTGGAGCTCATAAGGGCCTTTTCCCAGAAAACTTTACGCAGCGTTTGGATTGAGAAGCCTCGCTGGACTTTCCCAGATCAACCTGTTCGCAGATTCCTCCTGGCTCTATTTCAAGGGAACAAATCACGGTTACGTGTTTGTGTGTGCATGTTCCATCTTAAAAGTTTGTCACCTGAAAGTGCAACCCTGTGTTGAAGAATTCTCCCAAGTCATGATTTAATTCTTTATGAGATGTACTCGATCACCATTATTTATGCCACGTGCTCATATTTATTTGTTGATCTGTGTAGTGCGGCAATAACTTGTGACATTTCATATAGTTAGGGTTGCTCATGATACATTATTGTTCTTTAAAGATGTAACAGAGAAAGCAAATTCTATTGTAAAAGTGCAAAAGTTAGTGGAAATGAATATGCAAGATATGTAGTAGAGGATATTTGTGCAAATAGTAAAATGTATTGAATTGTATTGTTGAAATAAACAATGTTTGTGGGGTTTGATTTGTCACGGTATGTTTTGGTTGTGTGAGGAGGAAGAGGCTCAGCGCTAACCCTTTTGCAAAAAATGCGGAATTAAATACGTCAGGGACAGAAAAAAGACGATGATTCCATGAACACAATATGGGTCTAATATTAGAAATGGGAGGAACGTGATACACCACAGGCAATACATTTTTATTCATTCATTTATTTATTTTTTATTTTCTATTCCATGGGGCGCATGCGCTCTGGATAGTGGTGCTCCGGATTGCGTCACCTGGTCTGCTGTGGAACAGAAAGGTACGGAGAGGCGATGGATTATTTTGTTCGGAACTAAATGTGGAACGATGATGGAGCATCTAGCCCAAGAGAGTCCCCGTCCCAATTTTTTTGTGATTAATTAGTTAAGTTAGTTAGTTATTTACAAAAATATCATCTTGAATTCAGACGATATAGTTGGGTTAGGGTTAGGGTTTTATGGCTAGGGTTAGGGGTAGGGTTAGTATTAGGGTTAGCAATATTCATAAACATGCAACAGGTTCGGCATTCATAGTAAGCTGTCATGGTCGGTTTTGTCCTGTCACGTTTATGTTTGTTTTTTTCCAGCTGGAGTGGGGGCGTTCCCTTCCAGCGCTTTGTTCTGGTTCATGTCGTCATGGCTGGAGAGACCTGCCCACCAGCCACGCACCTGTCACTCGTCACATTCTTGATTATGGGACTATTTAAGCACTCCATGCCGACCACTCTGTGTCAGAATGTTATCTTGCTCATCATACCAAGCTGCGAATTACTTATCGGGCTCGGTTTTGTCTTCCGTGATTTATGTCCTTATTAATTTGTAAGTGTTTTATTTGTTAATTGATTATCTCGTTCGTGCTCTTTCGTGAATTGGTTTTCCTTGTCCTTCAGCGGCAAGCGAATTTCGTTTCGTTTTTTGTTCCTTGCCTTTTGCATGCGTTTTTCGTTCCAGTCGTTTTATTCCTGGTGTGTTTTCCACCAGCGTCATTTGTTGCACTTTGTCGGTCTCGTGTATGAATTGTATTTTTTTGCAAAATAAATATCTTTGTTAAATTCATTTTTTGTGTCTGTGCTTTTAGAATCCTGACCTTTTTCAGGAGAGGCAAGCTAGACAGCCAATCACACCCGCAAGGTGGGCAAAATCCTGCCTTCTGTCACATTGACCTGATAGCTGACCACGTTAGCATTGAGCTAGCGACTTGAAATTCCACATAGGCATGGTACAGGGAATTAACATCCCACATAGTTTGAATTGGGTGTTTTAGCTGTTTCATTTTTTACATTTATTGTCTTTATATTACCTGACTTGTTTAATTTAATGGCGGATCACAATGAATCTAATAATCAGAATCCCTTATACCATATAATCTTTGATAATGTTTTAATTTTTTTATTGAATATGTGATATTAAAACAAAACGATCTGTGCCCATTCATTAAATATATATATATATATATGTTTTTTTTTAAGAGTCACGTGTCCATGTTCAAAATTTAAACGTCAACTTGTTTGTCTCACTGCTTCTTCGCGCATGTACGCCCCTCCCACTACCACTGTGGGTCGACTTTATTACACCCTACCCTATGCACATGTTATTTCCTGAAACAACGTAATTAGCATTAATTCTAAAGTTTACCATTTCCTCATTTCAATGTTACTCGTTCCAGTTATGTGTTTAAACGTGGAGAAAGGGTGACAAAAGTTTCGTTTTTGTCCAAGAGGCGGCATAATCGCGTGCATGCAATATGTCCCTCGGCGCATTCCGTAGTTAAGGGTCGCCTTCGGTGAGAGCTCGAGTTTCGTCCATTTGCCTCCGGACCTTCTAAAGGTAAGCACCTCTACTCGCCGATGCTTTTTAATTAAATGGGGCGCCTTTTTGTATTGCAGTGGAAATGTTTTATGCTGTTAATATGATGTGCGTTGCTGCTGGGTTGCACTTTCATGCTCGTTTTGACGGCTGATGCTTGAGCTATGGTGTAGTGTCTTTTTTTTTTTTTTTACCTCCGTGTTATATTGTTGTTACTAGCGTCGTCGTCCACGGTTGCTTTTCTGTGCTTTGTGGCTTCGTGGGGGCTGAGGTAAAACCGAATTTAATGGCGCGCTGAGCGGGAGTAAATTGGCGGTGCCTAGGCGTCACCGAGCTAACTGCTAAGAGCGAATTTAATGGCGCGCTGAGCGCGAGTAAATTGCTGGGGCCTAGGAGTCACTGAGCTAACTGCTATATCGGGGTCTAATAGCGCGCTTTTTAATTTATTTTTTATTTGCCTCCCGTGCAATATAGTTGTCACTTGTAATGTCGTCCACGGTTGTTTTCTCTGCATTGTGGCTTCGTGGTGGCGGGCCTAACTGCTAAAATCGGGTTTAATGGCGCGCTGAGTGTGTGTTAATTGTGGGGCCTTTTAGCTACTGGGCTAACGGCTAAGCTTTGAATTAATGGCGTGCTGAACGCGAGTAATTGGCGGGCAGGGCCTAAGTAGCCTCTGAGCTTATTGCTAATCTTGAGCAAATGACACGCTTGCTAAAATCGGTTTTAATGGCGCGCTGAGTGTGTGTTAATTGCGGGGCCTTTTAGCTACTGGACTAACGGCTAAGCTTGGAATTAATGGCGCGCTCACCGCGAGTAATTGGCGGGCGGGGCCTAAATAGGTTCTGAGCTAATTGCTAACCTTGGGCAAATGGCACGCTGAGTGCAAGGAAAAGGTGAGAGCCATGTATCCACTGTGATTGGTCCAGTTTGAAGTACATTATGGTGTTTGAGTCCCTGTGATTGGCCTAGTTTGAAATGCGTCATGGGGTTAGGGTTAGGGTTAGGGTTAGGGTTAGGGTTAGGGTTGGGTTAGGGTTAGGGTTTAGGGTTTAGGGGTTAGGGTTAGGGTTAGGGTTAGGGTTAGGGTTAGGGTTAGGGTTTAGGGTTAGGGTTAGGGTTAGGGTTAGGGTTAGGGGAAATTAGGGTTAGGGTTAGGGTTAGGGTTAGGGTTAGGGTTAGGGTTAGGGTTGGGGTTAGGGTTAGGGTTAGGGTTAGGGTTAGGGTTAGGGTTAGGGTTAGGGTTGGGGTTGGGGTTGGGGTTGGGGTTAGGGTTAGGGTTAGGGTTAGGGTTAGGGTTAGGGTTAGGGTTAGGGTTAGGGTTAGGGTTAGGGTTAGGGTTAGGGTTAGGGTTAGGGTTAGGGTTAGGGTTAGGGTTAGGGTAGGGTTAGGGTTAGGGTTAGGGTTAGGGTTAGGGTTAGGGTTAGGGTTAGGGTTAGGGTTAGGGTTAGGGTTAGGGTTAGGGTTAGGGTTAGGGTTAGGGTTAGGGTTAGGGTTAGGGTTAGGGTTAGGGTTAGGGTTAGGGTTAGGGTTAGGGTTAGGGTTAGGGTTAGGGTTAGGGTTAGGGTTAGGGTTAGGGTTAGGGTTAGGGTTAGGGTTAGGGTTAGGGTTAGGGTTAGGGTTAGGGTTAGGGTTAGGGTTAGGGTTAGGGTTAGGGTTAGGGTTAGGGTTAGGGTTAGGGTTAGGGTTAGGGTTAGGGTTAGGGTTAGGGTTAGGGTTAGGGTTAGGGTTAGGGTTAGGGTTAGGGTTAGGGTTAGGGTTAGGGTTAGGGTTAGGGTTAGGGTTAGGGTTAGGGTTAGGGTTAGGGTTAGGGTTAGGGTTAGGGTTAGGGTTAGGGTTAGGGTTAGGGTTAGGGTTAGGGTTAGGGTTAGGGTTAGGGTTAGGGTTAGGGTTAGGGTTAGGGTTAGGGTTAGGGTTAGGGTTAGGGTTAGGGTTAGGGTTAGGGTTAGGGTTAGGGTTAGGGTTAGGGTTAGGGTTAGGGTTAGGGTTAGGGTTAGGGTTAGGGTTAGGGTTAGGGTTAGGGTTAGGGTTAGGGTTAGGGTTAGGGTTAGGGTTAGGGTTAGGGTTAGGGTTAGGGTTAGGGTTAGGGTTAGGGTTAGGGTTAGGGTTAGGGTTAGGGTTAGGGTTAGGGTTAGGGTTAGGGTTAGGGTTAGGGTTAGGGTTAGGGTTAGGGTTAGGGTTAGGGTTAGGGTTAGGGTTAGGGTTAGGGTTAGGGTTAGGGTTAGGGTTAGGGTTAGGGTTAGGGTTAGGGTTAGGGTTAGGGTTAGGGTTAGGGTTAGGGTTAGGGTTAGGGTTAGGGTTAGGGTTAGGGTTAGGGTTAGGGTTAGGGTTAGGGTTAGGGTTAGGGTTAGGGTTAGGGTTAGGGTTAGGGTTAGGGTTAGGGTTAGGGTTAGGGTTAGGGTTAGGGTTAGGGTTAGGGTTAGGGTTAGGGTTAGGGTTAGGGTTAGGGTTAGGGTTAGGGTTAGGGTTAGGGTTAGGGTTAGGGTTAGGGTTAGGGTTAGGGTTAGGGTTAGGGTTAGGGTTAGGGTTAGGGTTAGGGTTAGGGTTAGGGTTAGGGTTAGGGTTAGGGTTAGGGTTAGGGTTAGGGTTAGGGTTAGGGTTAGGGTTAGGGTTAGGGTTAGGGTTAGGGTTAGGGTTAGGGTTAGGGTTAGGGTTAGGGTTAGGGTTAGGGTTAGGGTTAGGGTTAGGGTTAGGGTTAGGGTTAGGGTTAGGGTTAGGGTTAGGGTTAGGGTTAGGGTTAGGGTTAGGGTTAGGGTTAGGGTTAGGGTTAGGGTTAGGGTTAGGGTTAGGGTTAGGGTTAGGGTTAGGGTTAGGGTTAGGGTTAGGGTTAGGGTTAGGGTTAGGGTTAGGGTTAGGGTTAGGGTTAGGGTTAGGGTTAGGGTTAGGGTTAGGGTTAGGGTTAGGGTTAGGGTTAGGGTTAGGGTTAGGGTTAGGGTTAGGGTTAGGGTTAGGGTTAGGGTTAGGGTTAGGGTTAGGGTTAGGGTTAGGGTTAGGGTTAGGGTTAGGGTTAGGGTTAGGGTTAGGGTTAGGGTTAGGGTTAGGGTTAGGGTTAGGGTTAGGGTTAGGGTTAGGGTTAGGGTTAGGGTTAGGGTTAGGGTTAGGGTTAGGGTTAGGGTTAGGGTTAGGGTTAGGGTTAGGGTTAGGGTTAGGGTTAGGGTTAGGGTTAGGGTTAGGGTTAGGGTTAGGGTTAGGGTTAGGGTTAGGGTTAGGGTTAGGGTTAGGGTTAGGGTTAGGGTTAGGGTTAGGGTTAGGGTTAGGGTTAGGGTTAGGGTTAGGGTTAGGGTTAGGGTTAGGGTTAGGGTTAGGGTTAGGGTTAGGGTTAGGGTTAGGGTTAGGGTTAGGGTTAGGGTTAGGGTTAGGGTTAGGGTTAGGGTTAGGGTTAGGGTTAGGGTTAGGGTTAGGGTTAGGGTTAGGGTTAGGGTTAGGGTTAGGGTTAGGGTTAGGGTTAGGGTTAGGGTTAGGGTTAGGGTTAGGGTTAGGGTTAGGGTTAGGGTTAGGGTTAGGGTTAGGGTTAGGGTTAGGGTTAGGGTTAGGGTTAGGGTTAGGGTTAGGGTTAGGGTTAGGGTTAGGGTTAGGGTTAGGGTTAGGGTTAGGGTTAGGGTTAGGGTTAGGGTTAGGGTTAGGGTTAGGGTTAGGGTTAGGGTTAGGGTTAGGGTTAGGGTTAGGGTTAGGGTTAGGGTTAGGGTTAGGGTTAGGGTTAGGGTTAGGGTTAGGGTTAGGGTTAGGGTTAGGGTTAGGGTTAGGGTTAGGGTTAGGGTTAGGGTTAGGGTTAGGGTTAGGGTTAGGGTTAGGGTTAGGGTTAGGGTTAGGGTTAGGGTTAGGGTTAGGGTTAGGGTTAGGGTTAGGGTTAGGGTTAGGGTTAGGGTTAGGGTTAGGGTTAGGGTTAGGGTTAGGGTTAGGGTTAGGGTTAGGGTTAGGGTTAGGGTTAGGGTTAGGGTTAGGGTTAGGGTTAGGGTTAGGGTTAGGGTTAGGGTTAGGGTTAGGGTTAGGGTTAGGGTTAGGGTTAGGGTTAGGGTTAGGGTTAGGGTTAGGGTTAGGGTTAGGGTTAGGGTTAGGGTTAGGGTTAGGGTTAGGGTTAGGGTTAGGGTTAGGGTTAGGGTTAGGGTTAGGGTTAGGGTTAGGGTTAGGGTTAGGGTTAGGGTTAGGGTTAGGGTTAGGGTTAGGGTTAGGGTTAGGGTTAGGGTTAGGGTTAGGGTTAGGGTTAGGGTTAGGGTTAGGGTTAGGGTTAGGGTTAGGGTTAGGGTTAGGGTTAGGGTTAGGGTTAGGGTTAGGGTTAGGGTTAGGGTTAGGGTTAGGGTTAGGGTTAGGGTTAGGGTTAGGGTTAGGGTTAGGGTTAGGGTTAGGGTTAGGGTTAGGGTTAGGGTTAGGGTTAGGGTTAGGGTTAGGGTTAGGGTTAGGGTTAGGGTTAGGGTTAGGGTTAGGGTTAGGGTTAGGGTTAGGGTTAGGGTTAGGGTTAGGGTTAGGGTTAGGGTTAGGGTTAGGGTTAGGGTTAGGGTTAGGGTTAGGGTTAGGGTTAGGGTTAGGGTTAGGGTTAGGGTTAGGGTTAGGGTTAGGGTTAGGGTTAGGGTTAGGGTTAGGGTTAGGGTTAGGGTTAGGGTTAGGGTTAGGGTTAGGGTTAGGGTTAGGGTTAGGGTTAGGGTTAGGGTTAGGGTTAGGGTTAGGGTTAGGGTTAGGGTTAGGGTTAGGGTTAGGGTTAGGGTTAGGGTTAGGGTTAGGGTTAGGGTTAGGGTTAGGGTTAGGGTTAGGGTTAGGGTTAGGGTTAGGGTTAGGGTTAGGGTTAGGGTTAGGGTTAGGGTTAGGGTTAGGGTTAGGGTTAGGGTTAGGGTTAGGGTTAGGGTTAGGGTTAGGGTTAGGGTTAGGGTTAGGGTTAGGGTTAGGGTTAGGGTTAGGGTTAGGGTTAGGGTTAGGGTTAGGGTTAGGGTTAGGGTTAGGGTTAGGGTTAGGGTTAGGGTTAGGGTTAGGGTTAGGGTTAGGGTTAGGGTTAGGGTTAGGGTTAGGGTTAGGGTTAGGGTTAGGGTTAGGGTTAGGGTTAGGGTTAGGGTTAGGGTTAGGGTTAGGGTTAGGGTTAGGGTTAGGGTTAGGGTTAGGGTTAGGGTTAGGGTTAGGGTTAGGGTTAGGGTTAGGGTTAGGGTTAGGGTTAGGGTTAGGGTTAGGGTTAGGGTTAGGGTTAGGGTTAGGGTTAGGGTTAGGGTTAGGGTTAGGGTTAGGGTTAGGGTTAGGGTTAGGGTTAGGGTTAGGGTTAGGGTTAGGGTTAGGGTTAGGGTTAGGGTTAGGGTTAGGGTTAGGGTTAGGGTTAGGGTTAGGGTTAGGGTTAGGGTTAGGGTTAGGGTTAGGGTTAGGGTTAGGGTTAGGGTTAGGGTTAGGGTTAGGGTTAGGGTTAGGGTTAGGGTTAGGGTTAGGGTTAGGGTTAGGGTTAGGGTTAGGGTTAGGGTTAGGGTTAGGGTTAGGGTTAGGGTTAGGGTTAGGGTTAGGGTTAGGGTTAGGGTTAGGGTTAGGGTTAGGGTTAGGGTTAGGGTTAGGGTTAGGGTTAGGGTTAGGGTTAGGGTTAGGGTTAGGGTTAGGGTTAGGGTTAGGGTTAGGGTTAGGGTTAGGGTTAGGGTTAGGGTTAGGGTTAGGGTTAGGGTTAGGGTTAGGGTTAGGGTTAGGGTTAGGGTTAGGGTTAGGGTTAGGGTTAGGGTTAGGGTTAGGGTTAGGGTTAGGGTTAGGGTTAGGGTTAGGGTTAGGGTTAGGGTTAGGGTTAGGGTTAGGGTTAGGGTTAGGGTTAGGGTTAGGGTTAGGGTTAGGGTTAGGGTTAGGGTTAGGGTTAGGGTTAGGGTTAGGGTTAGGGTTAGGGTTAGGGTTAGGGTTAGGGTTAGGGTTAGGGTTAGGGTTAGGGTTAGGGTTAGGGTTAGGGTTAGGGTTAGGGTTAGGGTTAGGGTTAGGGTTAGGGTTAGGGTTAGGGTTAGGGTTAGGGTTAGGGTTAGGGTTAGGGTTAGGGTTAGGGTTAGGGTTAGGGTTAGGGTTAGGGTTAGGGTTAGGGTTAGGGTTAGGGTTAGGGTTAGGGTTAGGGTTAGGGTTAGGGTTAGGGTTAGGGTTAGGGTTAGGGTTAGGGTTAGGGTTAGGGTTAGGGTTAGGGTTAGGGTTAGGGTTAGGGTTAGGGTTAGGGTTAGGGTTAGGGTTAGGGTTAGGGTTAGGGTTAGGGTTAGGGTTAGGGTTAGGGTTAGGGTTAGGGTTAGGGTTAGGGTTAGGGTTAGGGTTAGGGTTAGGGTTAGGGTTAGGGTTAGGGTTAGGGTTAGGGTTAGGGTTAGGGTTAGGGTTAGGGTTAGGGTTAGGGTTAGGGTTAGGGTTAGGGTTAGGGTTAGGGTTAGGGTTAGGGTTAGGGTTAGGGTTAGGGTTAGGGTTAGGGTTAGGGTTAGGGTTAGGGTTAGGGTTAGGGTTAGGGTTAGGGTTAGGGTTAGGGTTAGGGTTAGGGTTAGGGTTAGGGTTAGGGTTAGGGTTAGGGTTAGGGTTAGGGTTAGGGTTAGGGTTAGGGTTAGGGTTAGGGTTAGGGTTAGGGTTAGGGTTAGGGTTAGGGTTAGGGTTAGGGTTAGGGTTAGGGTTAGGGTTAGGGTTAGGGTTAGGGTTAGGGTTAGGGTTAGGGTTAGGGTTAGGGTTAGGGTTAGGGTTAGGGTTAGGGTTAGGGTTAGGGTTAGGGTTAGGGTTAGGGTTAGGGTTAGGGTTAGGGTTAGGGTTAGGGTTAGGGTTAGGGTTAGGGTTAGGGTTAGGGTTAGGGTTAGGGTTAGGGTTAGGGTTAGGGTTAGGGTTAGGGTTAGGGTTAGGGTTAGGGTTAGGGTTAGGGTTAGGGTTAGGGTTAGGGTTAGGGTTAGGGTTAGGGTTAGGGTTAGGGTTAGGGTTAGGGTTAGGGTTAGGGTTAGGGTTAGGGTTAGGGTTAGGGTTAGGGTTAGGGTTAGGGTTAGGGTTAGGGTTAGGGTTAGGGTTAGGGTTAGGGTTAGGGTTAGGGTTAGGGTTAGGGTTAGGGTTAGGGTTAGGGTTAGGGTTAGGGTTAGGGTTAGGGTTAGGGTTAGGGTTAGGGTTAGGGTTAGGGTTAGGGTTAGGGTTAGGGTTAGGGTTAGGGTTAGGGTTAGGGTTAGGGTTAGGGTTAGGGTTAGGGTTAGGGTTAGGGTTAGGGTTAGGGTTAGGGTTAGGGTTAGGGTTAGGGTTAGGGTTAGGGTTAGGGTTAGGGTTAGGGTTAGGGTTAGGGTTAGGGTTAGGGTTAGGGTTAGGGTTAGGGTTAGGGTTAGGGTTAGGGTTAGGGTTAGGGTTAGGGTTAGGGTTAGGGTTAGGGTTAGGGTTAGGGTTAGGGTTAGGGTTAGGGTTAGGGTTAGGGTTAGGGTTAGGGTTAGGGTTAGGGTTAGGGTTAGGGTTAGGGTTAGGGTTAGGGTTAGGGTTAGGGTTAGGGTTAGGGTTAGGGTTAGGGTTAGGGTTAGGGTTAGGGTTAGGGTTAGGGTTAGGGTTAGGGTTAGGGTTAGGGTTAGGGTTAGGGTTAGGGTTAGGGTTAGGGTTAGGGTTAGGGTTAGGGTTAGGGTTAGGGTTAGGGTTAGGGTTAGGGTTAGGGTTAGGGTTAGGGTTAGGGTTAGGGTTAGGGTTAGGGTTAGGGTTAGGGTTAGGGTTAGGGTTAGGGTTAGGGTTAGGGTTAGGGTTAGGGTTAGGGTTAGGGTTAGGGTTAGGGTTAGGGTTAGGGTTAGGGTTAGGGTTAGGGTTAGGGTTAGGGTTAGGGTTAGGGTTAGGGTTAGGGTTAGGGTTAGGGTTAGGGTTAGGGTTAGGGTTAGGGTTAGGGTTAGGGTTAGGGTTAGGGTTAGGGTTAGGGTTAGGGTTAGGGTTAGGGTTAGGGTTAGGGTTAGGGTTAGGGTTAGGGTTAGGGTTAGGGTTAGGGTTAGGGTTAGGGTTAGGGTTAGGGTTAGGGTTAGGGTTAGGGTTAGGGTTAGGGTTAGGGTTAGGGTTAGGGTTAGGGTTAGGGTTAGGGTTAGGGTTAGGGTTAGGGTTAGGGTTAGGGTTAGGGTTAGGGTTAGGGTTAGGGTTAGGGTTAGGGTTAGGGTTAGGGTTAGGGTTAGGGTTAGGGTTAGGGTTAGGGTTAGGGTTAGGGTTAGGGTTAGGGTTAGGGTTAGGGTTAGGGTTAGGGTTAGGGTTAGGGTTAGGGTTAGGAGGTTAGGGTTAGGGTTAGGGTTAGGGTTAGGGTTAGGGTTAGGGTTAGGGTTAGGGTTAGGGTTAGGGTTAGGGTTAGGGTTAGGGTTAGGGTTAGGGTTAGGGTTAGGGTTAGGGTTAGGGTTAGGGTTAGGGTTAGGGTTAGGGTTAGGGTTAGGGTTAGGGTTAGGGTTAGGGTTAGGGTTAGGGTTAGGGTTAGGGTTAGGGTTAGGGTTAGGGTTAGGGTTAGGGTTAGGGTTAGGGTTAGGGTTAGGGTTAGGGTTAGGGTTAGGGTTAGGGTTAGGGTTAGGGTTAGGGTTAGGGTTAGGGTTAGGGTTAGGGTTAGGGTTAGGGTTAGGGTTAGGGTTAGGGTTAGGGTTAGGGTTAGGGTTAGGGTTAGGGTTAGGGTTAGGGTTAGGGTTAGGGTTAGGGTTAGGGTTAGGGTTAGGGTTAGGGTTAGGGTTAGGGTTAGGGTTAGGGTTAGGGTTAGGGTTAGGGTTAGGGTTAGGGTTAGGGTTAGGGTTAGGGTTAGGGTTAGGGTTAGGGTTAGGGTTAGGGTTAGGGTTAGGGTTAGGGTTAGGGTTAGGGTTAGGGTTAGGGTTAGGGTTAGGGTTAGGGTTAGGGTTAGGGTTAGGGTTAGGGTTAGGGTTAGGGTTAGGGTTAGGGTTAGGGTTAGGGTTAGGGTTAGGGTTAGGGTTAGGGTTAGGGTTAGGGTTAGGGTTAGGGTTAGGGTTAGGGTTAGGGTTAGGGTTAGGGTTAGGGTTAGGGTTAGGGTTAGGGTTAGGGTTAGGGTTAGGGTTAGGGTTAGGGTTAGGGTTAGGGTTAGGGTTAGGGTTAGGGTTAGGGTTAGGGTTAGGGTTAGGGTTAGGGTTAGGGTTAGGGTTAGGGTTAGGGTTAGGGTTAGGGTTAGGGTTAGGGTTAGGGTTAGGGTTAGGGTTAGGGTTAGGGTTAGGGTTAGGGTTAGGGTTAGGGTTAGGGTTAGGGTTAGGGTTAGGGTTAGGGTTAGGGTTAGGGTTAGGGTTAGGGTTAGGGTTAGGGTTAGGGTTAGGGTTAGGGTTAGGGTTAGGGTTAGGGTTAGGGTTAGGGTTAGGGTTAGGGTTAGGGTTAGGGTTAGGGTTAGGGTTAGGGTTAGGGTTAGGGTTAGGGTTAGGGTTAGGGTTAGGGTTAGGGTTAGGGTTAGGGTTAGGGTTAGGGTTAGGGTTAGGGTTAGGGTTAGGGTTAGGGTTAGGGTTAGGGTTAGGGTTAGGGTTAGGGTTAGGGTTAGGGTTAGGGTTAGGGTTAGGGTTAGGGTTAGGGTTAGGGTTAGGGTTAGGGTTAGGGTTAGGGTTAGGGTTAGGGTTAGGGTTAGGGTTAGGGTTAGGGTTAGGGTTAGGGTTAGGGTTAGGGTTAGGGTTAGGGTTAGGGTTAGGGTTAGGGTTAGGGTTAGGGTTAGGGTTAGGGTTAGGGTTAGGGTTAGGGTTAGGGTTAGGGTTAGGGTTAGGGTTAGGGTTAGGGTTAGGGTTAGGGTTAGGGTTAGGGTTAGGGTTAGGGTTAGGGTTAGGGTTAGGGTTAGGGTTAGGGTTAGGGTTAGGGTTAGGGTTAGGGTTAGGGTTAGGGTTAGGGTTAGGGTTAGGGTTAGGGTTAGGGTTAGGGTTAGGGTTAGGGTTAGGGTTAGGGTTAGGGTTAGGGTTAGGGTTAGGGTTAGGGTTAGGGTTAGGGTTAGGGTTAGGGTTAGGGTTAGGGTTAGGGTTAGGGTTAGGGTTAGGGTTAGGGTTAGGGTTAGGGTTAGGGTTAGGGTTAGGGTTAGGGTTAGGGTTAGGGTTAGGGTTAGGGTTAGGGTTAGGGTTAGGGTTAGGGTTAGGGTTAGGGTTAGGGTTAGGGTTAGGGTTAGGGTTAGGGTTAGGGTTAGGGTTAGGGTTAGGGTTAGGGTTAGGGTTAGGGTTAGGGTTAGGGTTAGGGTTAGGGTTAGGGTTAGGGTTAGGGTTAGGGTTAGGGTTAGGGTTAGGGTTAGGGTTAGGGTTAGGGTTAGGGTTAGGGTTAGGGTTAGGGTTAGGGTTAGGGTTAGGGTTAGGGTTAGGGTTAGGGTTAGGGTTAGGGTTAGGGTTAGGGTTAGGGTTAGGGTTAGGGTTAGGGTTAGGGTTAGGGTTAGGGTTAGGGTTAGGGTTAGGGTTAGGGTTAGGGTTAGGGTTAGGGTTAGGGTTAGGGTTAGGGTTAGGGTTAGGGTTAGGGTTAGGGTTAGGGTTAGGGTTAGGGTTAGGGTTAGGGTTAGGGTTAGGGTTAGGGTTAGGGTTAGGGTTAGGGTTAGGGTTAGGGTTAGGGTTAGGGTTAGGGTTAGGGTTAGGGTTAGGGTTAGGGTTAGGGTTAGGGTTAGGGTTAGGGTTAGGGTTAGGGTTAGGGTTAGGGTTAGGGTTAGGGTTAGGGTTAGGGTTAGGGTTAGGGTTAGGGTTAGGGTTAGGGTTAGGGTTAGGGTTAGGGTTAGGGTTAGGGTTAGGGTTAGGGTTAGGGTTAGGGTTAGGGTTAGGGTTAGGGTTAGGGTTAGGGTTAGGGTTAGGGTTAGGGTTAGGGTTAGGGTTAGGGTTAGGGTTAGGGTTAGGGTTAGGGTTAGGGTTAGGGTTAGGGTTAGGGTTAGGGTTAGGGTTAGGGTTAGGGTTAGGGTTAGGGTTAGGGTTAGGGTTAGGGTTAGGGTTAGGGTTAGGGTTAGGGTTAGGGTTAGGGTTAGGGTTAGGGTTAGGGTTAGGGTTAGGGTTAGGGTTAGGGTTAGGGTTAGGGTTAGGGTTAGGGTTAGGGTTAGGGTTAGGGTTAGGGTTAGGGTTAGGGTTAGGGTTAGGGTTAGGGTTAGGGTTAGGGTTAGGGTTAGGGTTAGGGTTAGGGTTAGGGTTAGGGTTAGGGTTAGGGTTAGGGTTAGGGTTAGGGTTAGGGTTAGGGTTAGGGTTAGGGTTAGGGTTAGGGTTAGGGTTAGGGTTAGGGTTAGGGTTAGGGTTAGGGTTAGGGTTAGGGTTAGGGTTAGGGTTAGGGTTAGGGTTAGGGTTAGGGTTAGGGTTAGGGTTAGGGTTAGGGTTAGGGTTAGGGTTAGGGTTAGGGTTAGGGTTAGGGTTAGGGTTAGGGTTAGGGTTAGGGTTAGGGTTAGGGTTAGGGTTAGGGTTAGGGTTAGGGTTAGGGTTAGGGTTAGGGTTAGGGTTAGGGTTAGGGTTAGGGTTAGGGTTAGGGTTAGGGTTAGGGTTAGGGTTAGGGTTAGGGTTAGGGTTAGGGTTAGGGTTAGGGTTAGGGTTAGGGTTAGGGTTAGGGTTAGGGTTAGGGTTAGGGTTAGGGTTAGGGTTAGGGTTAGGGTTAGGGTTAGGGTTAGGGTTAGGGTTAGGGTTAGGGTTAGGGTTAGGGTTAGGGTTAGGGTTAGGGTTAGGGTTAGGGTTAGGGTTAGGGTTAGGGTTAGGGTTAGGGTTAGGGTTAGGGTTAGGGTTAGGGTTAGGGTTAGGGTTAGGGTTAGGGTTAGGGTTAGGGTTAGGGTTAGGGTTAGGGTTAGGGTTAGGGTTAGGGTTAGGGTTAGGGTTAGGGTTAGGGTTAGGGTTAGGGTTAGGGTTAGGGTTAGGGTTAGGGTTAGGGTTAGGGTTAGGGTTAGGGTTAGGGTTAGGGTTAGGGTTAGGGTTAGGGTTAGGGTTAGGGTTAGGGTTAGGGTTAGGGTTAGGGTTAGGGTTAGGGTTAGGGTTAGGGTTAGGGTTAGGGTTAGGGTTAGGGTTAGGGTTAGGGTTAGGGTTAGGGTTAGGGTTAGGGTTAGGGTTAGGGTTAGGGTTAGGGTTAGGGTTAGGGTTAGGGTTAGGGTTAGGGTTAGGGTTAGGGTTAGGGTTAGGGTTAGGGTTAGGGTTAGGGTTAGGGTTAGGGTTAGGGTTAGGGTTAGGGTTAGGGTTAGGGTTAGGGTTAGGGTTAGGGTTAGGGTTAGGGTTAGGGTTAGGGTTAGGGTTAGGGTTAGGGTTAGGGTTAGGGTTAGGGTTAGGGTTAGGGTTAGGGTTAGGGTTAGGGTTAGGGTTAGGGTTAGGGTTAGGGTTAGGGTTAGGGTTAGGGTTAGGGTTAGGGTTAGGGTTAGGGTTAGGGTTAGGGTTAGGGTTAGGGTTAGGGTTAGGGTTAGGGTTAGGGTTAGGGTTAGGGTTAGGGTTAGGGTTAGGGTTAGGGTTAGGGTTAGGGTTAGGGTTAGGGTTAGGGTTAGGGTTAGGGTTAGGGTTAGGGTTAGGGTTAGGGTTAGGGTTAGGGTTAGGGTTAGGGTTAGGGTTAGGGTTAGGGTTAGGGTTAGGGTTAGGGTTAGGGTTAGGGTTAGGGTTAGGGTTAGGGTTAGGGTTAGGGTTAGGGTTAGGGTTAGGGTTAGGGTTAGGGTTAGGGTTAGGGTTAGGGTTAGGGTTAGGGTTAGGGTTAGGGTTAGGGTTAGGGTTAGGGTTAGGGTTAGGGTTAGGGTTAGGGTTAGGGTTAGGGTTAGGGTTAGGGTTAGGGTTAGGGTTAGGGTTAGGGTTAGGGTTAGGGTTAGGGTTAGGGTTAGGGTTAGGGTTAGGGTTAGGGTTAGGGTTAGGGTTAGGGTTAGGGTTAGGGTTAGGGTTAGGGTTAGGGTTAGGGTTAGGGTTAGGGTTAGGGTTAGGGTTAGGGTTAGGGTTAGGGTTAGGGTTAGGGTTAGGGTTAGGGTTAGGGTTAGGGTTAGGGTTAGGGTTAGGGTTAGGGTTAGGGTTAGGGTTAGGGTTAGGGTTAGGGTTAGGGTTAGGGTTAGGGTTAGGGTTAGGGTTAGGGTTAGGGTTAGGGTTAGGGTTAGGGTTAGGGTTAGGGTTAGGGTTAGGGTTAGGGTTAGGGTTAGGGTTAGGGTTAGGGTTAGGGTTAGGGTTAGGGTTAGGGTTAGGGTTAGGGTTAGGGTTAGGGTTAGGGTTAGGGTTAGGGTTAGGGTTAGGGTTAGGGTTAGGGTTAGGGTTAGGGTTAGGGTTAGGGTTAGGGTTAGGGTTAGGGTTAGGGTTAGGGTTAGGGTTAGGGTTAGGGTTAGGGTTAGGGTTAGGGTTAGGGTTAGGGTTAGGGTTAGGGTTAGGGTTAGGGTTAGGGTTAGGGTTAGGGTTAGGGTTAGGGTTAGGGTTAGGGTTAGGGTTAGGGTTAGGGTTAGGGTTAGGGTTAGGGTTAGGGTTAGGGTTAGGGTTAGGGTTAGGGTTAGGGTTAGGGTTAGGGTTAGGGTTAGGGTTAGGGTTAGGGTTAGGGTTAGGGTTAGGGTTAGGGTTAGGGTTAGGGTTAGGGTTAGGGTTAGGGTTAGGGTTAGGGTTAGGGTTAGGGTTAGGGTTAGGGTTAGGGTTAGGGTTAGGGTTAGGGTTAGGGTTAGGGTTAGGGTTAGGGTTAGGGTTAGGGTTAGGGTTAGGGTTAGGGTTAGGGTTAGGGTTAGGGTTAGGGTTAGGGTTAGGGTTAGGGTTAGGGTTAGGGTTAGGGTTAGGGTTAGGGTTAGGGTTAGGGTTAGGGTTAGGGTTAGG